>NC_134514.1:29119464-29219464 GCF_027942865.1 Odontesthes bonariensis
GTGTGGACTGATAGCTAGACTGAGCTACTTTTACACATTGCGCTGGACTATAAAACTGCTAAAGCCATGAAAAATGTCTTTATTGTTCAATACATTGTATTGCTGTAATTTTCAAAATCACACAAGCGAGTATAGCTCTCAACAACAGAAATGCTGCTAGTACCTCCATGCTTGCCAGATAAACAATGAATGGCGTAATCACGCTAGCATCCTGCCAATATGGCGGATAGGGGCGGGGCTCTGTACTATGACGACAACTCCGCATTCCATTCTGAAAACTCCGTTTTCGTCTCTTTCAACCAGTTTACACACAAACGCTAAACGGAGTTTTTAAAAAATCTCCACTTTTGCCGGAGTTTTTTTTTAGCTTCGTTTTCGGAGGAAAAAACTCCGTTTGTGTATAAACGAAAGGGACAAACGAAGGGAAAGGTCTTCGTTTATCAAAATACCCGGGTATGTGTAAACAGCACCTAAGAATGTATTTCCCTTTCTGGGAAGAAAATCAATCAATTCTGGACTATTGCTCCTTTAAAAAAATTCAGTCACAACATCAAAACCACTTACGGGTGAAGTCAGCACATTGGTTACAGTGTGATGCTAAGAAACACTGGCTTCTTGCCTCTTATGTGTTAAGAAATGTTAAAGAAAGCGCCTTTACTCATGTGTTTATAAGAGCAAGAAGGAGATGATGATCATCTCTTCATGGCGAAACATACAAAGACTGAGAGACCAGCGGACAACATAAAGATGAAAGGCATCATGGTGGATGGAGGAGCGACCTCCCACATCGTGAACGACGTGAGCAAGTTTATGAGCTTTGACGACACCTTCCACTCAGTCGAGCTGGCAGATGAGACTAAGTGCAAAGGGACCGCTCAACGCAGAGGGACAGCGGTGATTCATCTCCTGGACAGCACCGGACGACAGCACAGAGCGCAGCTTCGTCAAGCACTCTACATGCCTTCATACCCTCAGGACATTTTCTCTGTGGCAAGAGCAGAGAACAGAGGAGCAACGGTCACCTTCAAGAAAGAGAACAGTCACATGATCACAAAAGATGGCAGCAGGTTTGACATTCATGAAAGTGGTAATTTGTATTATCTATCAACTGTGGAGCAAAATGTTGATAAGTGTAAAGCGTGCCACGACTTACAAACCTGGCATGAGATCATGGGTCATTGCAATTATGAAGATGTACAGAGACTACAAGGTGTTGTAAAAGGCATGGTGATAAAGGGGAGTGTGGTCAGGCCAACTCAGATATGTGAAGTGTGTACAAAAGGAAAGTTCACACAGAGTAGAAATAGGGAGCCAGACAGAAAAGCCACAAAACCCCTACAGCTAGTACACACTGATCTAGCAGGCCCCATGAGAACCTTAAGCATAGAGGGACACAGATATGCACAATCTTTCACAGATGACTACACAGGTACCATGTTTGTTTATTTTCTTAAGGCCAAAAGTGATGCAGTTCGTGCCACAGAAAGATTTTTGGCAGACATAGCACCTTATGGCGAAGTCAAGTGCATCCGTTCAGACAACGGCACGGAGTTCACAACTAAAGACTTTCAAGAACTGTTAACCAAGAATAGGATAAGGCATGAAAAATCTGTACCCTATTCGCCACACCAAAATGGCACAGCAGAGAAAGGTTAGCGAACACTCTATGACATGAGCAGATGTTTACTGTTGGAGAGTAAACTACCAGATAGACTGTGGAACTATGCTGTAACAAACAGCCACGTATGTGAGAAACAGGTGCTACAGTTGGCGCACAGGAAAAACACCATATGAGATGTTTACAGGTGTGAAACCAGATGTTTCCAAGCTACACAAGTTCGGGTCTATCTGTTTTGCCTACAAAGGGAAAGGGAAAGGGAAGTTAGATTCCAGGTGTGAGCAAGGTGTTTTTATTGGCTACGATAAGAATAGCCCAACTTATCTTGTGTACTATCCAGATACAGAAAAAGTCCAAAAACACAGGTTAGTGAAGTTCACAACCAAAACAGAAAATGAAAAAGAGACCCAAACATCTGAAGCACATGTTGAGTACTGCGAATGAGAGATACAGCCAGTGAGTCGTGACAATGGAGAAAAGGTTGTTGAAAGCAAGGAAAATGCATCAAGTGATGTCTCTGAGATTTCTCCAAAACAGACTGAAACGCCTCAGCAAGGAGACGACGCTGAGAGCACAAGGCGGAACACACAGAGGACGAGAAAGAAACCAACTTACCTACAGGACTTTGAAACAGAAGAAGAGGTAGACAAATTTCAGACTTGTATTGACTTCTGTTGCAGAGCAGTATGTGACATTCCTCATACCTATAAGGAGGCCATTGCATCATCCAACTCACGGCAGTGGATTAACGCTATGAACGAGGAGATGCAATCACTGGAGGAGAATGAAACATTCAGCCTTACCCATCTTCCACCAGGCAAACGTGCAGTGGGGGGTAAGTGGATGTTTGCACTCAAAAATGACACTGATGGATCAGAAAAATACAAGGCGAGATACGTAGCCAAGGGCTACAGTCAAAAACAAGGAACTGACTACGAAGAGACATTCTCACCTACTGCTGATATGACCAGTGTGAGGGTCATTATGCAGAAGGCAGCGCAGGAGAATCTGCTGCTGCATCAGATGGACGTTAAGACGGCATATGTGCATGCACCTATTGACTTTGAACTTTACATTGATCAACCAGAAGGTTACGAGACATGGTCAGACACAGGTGAAAAGCTAGTGTGTAAACTGCACAAATCTCTTTATGGTCTTAAGTAGTCTGGTAGAAACTGGAATGCTATGCTACACTCATGTTTGATAAGAGATGGTTTTACACAGAACCCTGCTGATAATTGTGTGTATCAGCTAGCAATGAGAGTGTGTTATCAAGTGTTAAAACTATGCTAACTGAAAAGTTCGAAATGAAGGATATGGGAAGACTCAGACATTTTCTGGGAATTGATTTTGAACAAACAGAAGGTCAAGTTGTCATGTCACAGACGAGATATGTGAACAAAATACTGAAAAGATTTGAAATGGGAGATTGTCGGGCCAGAGAGACCCCATGTGAGTCAAAACTTGACTATTCAGAAAATGCTGAAAAAATGACAAATCCAAGAAAATACAGAGAAGCAGTGGGAAGTTTGATATACTTGTCCACTTGCACAAGGCCAGACATAAGTTTTGTCGTCAGTAAACTTTCACGGCATTTTGATAATCCAATTGAAGAACACTGGAGCACAGTAAAACATGTGTTCAGGTATTTTAAAGGTACATCAGAACAAGGTTTATGCTTCAAAAGAAATGACACCAACAAACTAGGTCTAAAAGTGTACAGTGATGCAGACTAGGCCTCAGAGAGAGCAGACAGGCGTAGTATCACAGGGTATCGTGTCAGTCTAAGTGAAGGAAGCTCTCTAATTTCGTGGAAGTCAAGAAAACAACCGACAGTTGCACTGTCTAGATGTGAAGCAGAATACATTGCCTTAGCATCAGCTGTACAGGAATGTATATATTTGAAACAACTGCCAAAAGGAATGGACAAATATCAGTACGCACAAACAAAAGTGTACGAAGATAACCAAGGTACTATTGCACTTGCCAAAAACCCAGTGAACAGGCAAAGATGTAAGGACATAGACATTAAGTACCACTTCACAAGAGACATTGTAAACAGTGGCAAAATACAACTGGAATATTGTCCTACAGACAACATGCTTGCTGATGTAATGACAAAACCAGCTACTAAGCTAAAACTGAAAAGGTTTGTCAAAGATATGTTTGGTACATAAAGGTACATTAAAATGTGTTCTCAAGAAACCCATCGAGTTAAAGACGAGTGGGGGTGTTAAGAAATGTTAAAGAAAGCGCCTTTACTCATGTGTTTATAGGCAATACTTTTATTTTGAAGGAAGTTTTCACCCGGAAGTGAGTAACCCCGGGAAAGTTGTTGTAACCTGTCTTGTGTTCAGCGAATAAAGCAATGAATGACTAAAACTTGAACTTGCTGCAAAGTCGATTGGGTATCCTTAACAGTCTTCGTTTTTCAAAATACCCGGGTATGTGTAAACAGCACCTAAGAATGTATTTCCCTTTCTGGGAAGAAAATCAATCAATTCTGGACTATTGCTCCTTTAAAAAAATTCAGTCACAACATCAAAACCACTTACGGGTGAAGTCAGCACATTGGTTACAGTGTGATGCTAAGAAACACTGGCTTCTTGCCTCTTATGTGGATGTTACTTTGAAACATACTGCCCACCTAAACCACGAGCACCACAACATCCCCTTATGACAACAACACCAAGAATGGCAGCAGCCTTTTATCAGCAGGACAAAGCTCTTTGTAATACTACACTGGTTTTCATGTGCACATTAAACCCTCAGTGATTCAACCAGGTAATACCTTTAATGTTACATCCTCGACAGTTAAGCTTTTTACTATAAACTATATAATTATTAGTAATGATAAACTAGACTTTATGGTTCTAACTGGAACCTGCCTCTTTATCTTGGTAACAGAACTTATTGAAATATCACCCTCTAACTGTAGTTCAATAAGGAGATAAGATGTTGAAAGGATGGCACAAAATTTACCTATGGACAAGAGAGGAATTTGAAATAATTGTGTGCTGTGATTAGACTCATGCATCATCTTAATGGAGTACTGACATGAATAAAAGGAGAGGGTAGGCTAGGACTTTAAACTGGTGGTGGATGAGCAGTATTAGGAAGAAGAGGTGGAGATGAGGAAGATACGGGTTGTGCAAAAGTCAGTCTGGAGAGGGACATGACAGAACAGAAGAGATTTAAACTGGATATCAGACTGACTGACTCGAAAGAGTTTGACAGTGTAGGAAAGCAGAAGTGAAAACACCACTGGTGAAACATCGGGGAATAAGGGGAAGACATCAGGAAGCAGATTGACCTTACTGACCTCGCGCCTAAACGTAATTTCTTAACACTACTCCCATACAAAAACGGATGGTCAAAATATCTTTCCCTGCCCCAATAAAAACTTCCTTTTTGAAATCTCTCATAAAATACTAAGGTTGACCTCACACCAGCAACGTGGTGTTATTTTGCTCAACTGCTCCATTGCGGCACAATGTTGTATTCACACAACACTGTGGTGCTGCTGCAGCGACTGCCTGCACAATTGTTTTTAACACAGGAGGCCTCTGGTAATGGCCACAAACACACATTTTTGCTTAATCTATAATTGAGGACTTGAAAAATGAAGGCATGAAAGTTCCCCAGTTGTAACTTCAGTACAGTCACATTCAGTTGCTGAAATGAACTGAAAATCATTCATTAATGTCATGATAACAGATAAGCTCTATCTTTATGACATGTTGCTTACACGCTGAAACTAAGGTGAGAGGTTTATTGTGGCTAATACAAAGTCAATATGATGACAAGCTGACCAAAAGTCACAATCACTTTTTCTGATTGCCTATTCTGGTGATTTTCAGAAAACATTTGAATGGCAAAATAAATATTAGTCCTTAGAGATATGCATTTTTGTTCAGTCAGCTGTAAAGTATCACTACAGCTCAACCATCGTGTCCAAATGTGGTCACGTCTAGCTCCAAAAAGAATAAGATGGTTCCAGACAAATGTCACGTGCCAGGCTTCAGAGCAGCAGTTCACAAACAAGTGAAACTGTCCACCTCATATTTACTTAAGTTATATATTAAGTTATGTTTTTGAACATGCATTTCTTATGCATGGACATACCATGACAAAAAAAAAGCACCAACAAGTGGAGTGTAAACTGCTGTTTAGCTTGGGTGAATCTCAGATGGCCAGGTGTAAGTGAATGCAACACATAATGTTTTCCAGAATTATTCACCCTGTTTCAACGTAACATAAGTGTGCTTACACAGACCTACTGTTGTCAGGTGGTACATGGCAGATAGCAGGAAATTATCTGCAGCCAAAGACTGAGAATTAATACACAGGAAATTAAACTGAGGTTTGGTCTGTGAACGTACTGTTTTATGACATGGCATATTACCAAATTCTGAGTAGTCCTAAAATAACCAATGCAACAATGAAATGGGAAACGATGCTGGAGTAACCCATAGCAGGAAGCTAAAATTAGAAAATGCTCGTGTTGATGAGAAACCATTTTGGCAAGTCTAGAGGACGCTGCTCTATCTGGAGCTGATCACACTGTGTCAGCATCACCGCGCCAGCACATCTGGATTTGGAAAGTTCTGTGTTACCGCTACATCAGCACCACCACATTCTTGATCACAGAGCAGCATTCATACAGCTAGGCAGTTGCTGACCTGGGAATAATGTGTATCCATCACGACTGTTCACATTGCATGAGGAGGATGTAAAAGTCATTATACAACCAGATGTAATGATCCGACCAAGCCCATTGGCTCAGAGTGCTAATTGAAAACTTCTGATTTTGAGTAGGCTCAAGTCATTTGTTCCCTTGTCATCAATGGAGTAAGTATAATACTGATAAAGTTAGTGTTATGAATTAACTTTGCAATGTGCTTTTAAAGAGATTAAATCAAAATACCTCACTATGCTGTTTTTTTCTCCATATTTATTTTTCTTGTCATTTTGGAGACTACATATTTCCATCACATAAAATCGGTGTTGATGATCAGGAGAGTTCTCTGTACAATATGTTTCACATGTAAGGATAGCCAAGAACACATACAGATGTAGCATATGCACAGAAAGATTTCAATTTGATTTTCAAACATAACAAATAACTCATATAAACTGGAAATGGTAATAATGACACATAATTAAAACAAATCAAGCAAGAAAAATCAACGATATTTAGGTCTACAAGACATGACTGTCATCGGTAGGATGACAGTTGACATGAAACACCTATTTGACCTTTCTCTTGCTTAGTCAGTAGCAAACAGCAAGAACCCAGTGAAAGTGTTATAGTGGCTGCTGTCATCACAGAGGAAACATCCAATGGGCAGGTTGACCACTACTTTGTCTCCAGCCTTCAGGTGCAGGGCTATGACAATAGTGGCACTGTCCTCTTGGTCTTGCGTATTTTTCTCACTGGGTCCTGCCACCACCTGACCATTAACAAGCAGGCTGGCGCAGGCAGCCAAGCTGCTGCCCGGAGAGCCAGCGTCGCTGTAGACGGTGAGGGCGAGGCTGTACACACCAGAGCGGGGAACTGTAAAGATACCAGTGTCCACGTTGTAACCATCTCCCAGGTTGATGAAGGCATGTTTGTAGATGATGACTCTGTCTTCACCACGGAAGGGGCCAAAGCAGGTCATGCTGTTGTCATTGGTCAGAGCGACAGAGAAGGCACTGCGGCTGGCTGGAGATGGAGAGGAAAAGAGATGGAGAGGTTGTGAAGTTGCGCTTGTTAATGGTTGAGAGGAGTTTGATTCACTGATTTTCACCCTATTGTAGGTTGTGTATGTATCTCACCTCTGACACTGTTGAGGAGGTTTTTTGTTTTCATCAAATCCTTCTCCAGCTCATTGAGGCTCACGTTAAAAAACGTCTTCATCCTGTGGATTTGCTGCTGCATCAGACAGCAACCACACGATGTCTGATCTGTAAGGCAAACTGATCACACATACACACAGATAAATCGGTTGCAAAAGCACTCGTATGCAGGCAAACTTAGTTTGTCTTGTTGCTCAGCTGACTGATGCTCTTGATCTCTCACCTTCTGTATTGGCACCTGCATTTTCGGTGTTGCTTCCAGGTCCACCCCACTCATAATCAAAAGTCTTTGAGAAAGTTACCTCCAGAAGACACAGCAATAGAAAAGCTGGGAGAAGAAAACAAGAGTTATATAGCTCTAAACCATCCATTCGTCTCAAGGGTTCCAATCATCTCACTCTACCAACTCAATCTTAGAACATTTTCTTCTATGTAAATCTTACCTCTCATGGTGATGTTGACTGATGATGGACTGATGAAAGGCAGAAGATGGGATAGACTGATGCAGGGTCAAGTGTTTCAGCTCTTTCTATATATATATGTATTTCCCCGCAGTTGTTTTCTTCTCGCTTTCAAATTGCTCCTCCCTGTTTCCCCTTTAGCCCCTCACTGTGCCTACATTCATATGTACCCTAACTCATTTCTTTATCACTTCAGAGCTTCACAGACACACAAACACGCCCTCAATGTCATTGTGTTGTCAATATAGGTCGGGTATCATCTATCCTTTGGGACAGGTTGTATGTGTGATTCCGTGTTCCCATCAGCACACAAGGACATCATCTTTCCATGTTTACAAATGCATGCAGTATTTCACTGAGCAGCAAAGATTGAAGGATGTTTGCAGTGCTGAGAAGTATTCAGTTTTGCAGTCATAACAGCGGTGGAACAGGTCTCTAATTTCAATCACCCATTCGGTATAAAGTGTTTGGCACCCAAAAATGCTAAAAGCCACTATGTCCTTAGCAATTATTGTATCTGATTTGTCATGAATCTTTAATCAGGGCAAGACACAACGAGCTGTTGCCACCCCTTGTAAAGTGAGATTTTTGCCCTCTGACAGGATGAATAGTTTTGGATTACAAGGAAACACAAAGCAAGACACCCATTTAAGAATGTTTGGAGTAAGAGAGAAAAGACAAAGTAGCTTCCTGCTAGATTCTTACGGGTTGGAAAGCAAGAATTTGAATGTAAATAAATCTGAACACAAATAATCACTGTCATCTTTTTTCAGAATGAAGCAGTTGGACGAACGACAAATGACAAATGTTCCAAATCACATGGGAGAACTCATGTTAGCCATGACTACAGCAGAATGGAGAAGGAACCTTAGTCAACCAGGTCGCTTCGGTGTAGGGAATCAAAAATGCAATCAGCTGGTTTCAAGCTGTGATAATGTGGCTGAAGTGATAGTGTTACCTCTGCTAGGGAGGATGTCGTTGATTTGTTCGTTTGCTTCCCCACTAGGTCGAGAACAGCTGGAAGGATGTAACTGTTACCATTTATTAACAAGACCATGTAAAAACTACAGAGACAAATTTCACATTGTGAAACGTTGTGGAGACTTGGAGCATGGGCAAATAAATTTTAATACAGTTTTAGAGCACTTTTAGGAAAATTGTGTAAGACGGTACTGGTGTTGGAGAAGGATGTGCTCTTAGCAGGAATCATTTGTTTTGTTTTAAAAAAGTCAAAAGTGATGTAAATCCAAGATTTCTTAGTCTCAGACTGTCGTTCAGAGTCAAGTCTGCTTGAGTGTCATCACGACAAAATGTGGCCACAAAGGTAGTTTTGAGTGCCTTTGCATTTCTGGATGCCCATGGACAGAATGTGACCCTATCCCATCATTAAAATAAGGTCCGAGTTCAAAGATGGGTGTTTTAGTTTCATCCCGGTTAGTGCGCTTTCTTTTGCTTTCTTTAGAAGGCATAAATAGGTTCAGGGAACCTGTGTGATAAATTAGGACTGAACCATCTGCCCTCCATATTCACTCAAAATATGGAGGGCACTCACTTAAGAATGTTGAACAAAAAGACTTTACCAACTAATTTGTGCTTAATACTCCTTTATTTACTTAGAAAATTCATGTTACACAAATGCAGTTTTGTGTACAAAGAACATTATGGAAACAAGATGTCACTGAACCTTTTTGTTTCTGTGTTATAGGACAAGAAGAAAATTCATGGAATTATTAGAATTTAATTTTCATATGCTAACAATCACAGAAGCTGGTTGAATAAAAAAAAAATCCAGCAGCCCAACATTTATTCTAAACTCAGTCCAATTGGCAAACAGTGAGTTTATCCCCTACTCCTCCCCAAAACCTGAATCCTGGGTAGAGTGAGCCGGTGAACTGTGTCTGGTGTTGATGAATTAAGACAGCCTGATTCTTGGCGATGCCGTAAAAGTTCAGAATCCCTGCATGCTGGTCCAGATAGACGCCGATCCTACTGGCCTTAGGTGAGCCCAGCAGTTTTTCCTGGCCATTGTGCCAGAAGGCAAAGCCCGTTCCAGACCAGTACAGGGTCCAGGACTGAGCATTGTGGCCCAGACGGCTTTTGTCATCGGAACCCTTGCGTTCCATTTCCTTGTAAGCAACACCGATGGTTATCTGCATGTTGGGACAGGAAAACAAAACAAAACAAATAAAATAAGCAAGGAAGTGAGCAAATCATGCCACGATAGTTGAAAATGACTGAAAGGCAAGTATAAAACTGAACTGTTTTAACCTAAAAAGAAGACCACTCTTAGAAGTTTATACTTTGTCTCATTTATGCCAGAAATGAGACTCAAAAGTCATGCATGTAGCCCTTACAGATTGCAAAACAACATTAGTACGCAAACCTACACTCTCTATGCGCTATTTAGAAGATACAGTGTTTATAATGTATTAGCCTGCAAATATAAAACACAGCAGCAGCTAACAGAAATGTCAGATTTTCAGGTATTTGGGATCTCAAAAGTCACAATTTGGAGCTAATTTAATGTCAATCCGGCCACTCAATGCCAGACTCTAGATAAAGTGAAGATTAGTGGAGCAAGGGGAAAAGCTAGGGGATAACTAAAGTCATTAATAGCCTTATGACCATCCATACCAACTTAAGTTCAGACCATCTAATGAGATATTAGTCTCTTTTGATCAAAGCAACGTTAGAAATTGTCTGGGGAAAAGAACATCCAGGTCATAGCTAATCGAAACAGATTCCTTCTAAATCTAAGGCTCATACTGGGAGATTCAGTAGTTGAATGGTTAGGGCCAGGCTAACTACATGAACTTAAATAGCAGCACAGTTCTTGCTTACTGCATCTCATTCCTCCCTCTTTCAACTTTTCTGTCAATCTTGTGTGCTATAGAAAATATGGCCAAAAGTGCCAGAATGGTTCACCCTCTGGCCAGTCCATTCCACCTCCCAGTAGTAGGGACTCCCAGCCAAGGGCTCTTTGCAGAGAACTTGTCTCCAGTAGCTGAAGCGCTCAGGGTGGTCTGGTGGGTTCAGGTTCTCAGCTCGCATCTTGGCCTTATGACCTTCACCCGATAACAGAATGTGATGATGCGCCGTGTTGGGATTCATGGTAGGTACAAAGCGAACTGAAGGAAAAAGATACATTTGAGTGAAAACTCTACATCACAATGGCTTCAGTCAAGTGGTCTTCTTTGCATTTGGCTTCATATTGTGGAGTGTAATAGACTTACATTTTAGCATTTCTTCTCTAGCTTGTGGCTCTGGATTCACCAGTCCAACTCTCATCGTTCCAGATGCTAATAGCGTGAAAATAAACAATATTGCACAATTGCAGTTATGAACAGGACAAGTAAAGTTTAACCCTTGGCACAACTTTACAGGGAGTGATTCCTCGTACTACCACCCAAAGAAGTAGAGCAGTCACAGGCCAGTTGGGCTTTGCCTCTGTGGGAGGAAGCACTTCTGTGCAGGTTTTAGTCTTAGAGCAAAAGTTGTCAAAAGCAGACTTTCAGCTTTTATGGGAAACGGAAGAAGCTGATTATATCTACTGTATGTATGATAACATTTCGTAATGTCTTTGCATTTACCTTGAGGTCGAAGAAAAGGGACGGGAGGAGGGGGGGCTGAGGCTTCGTACCGATAGAGATTAGGAGAGAGGCAGAAAACAGAACAGTAAACCAAAGGATCTCCACTCCATGGCATCTGCCATCAGCAAAACATATTCAATGTGCTGCTATGAGAACTCCCAACCTTACCTTCATGACGCTCAGAACCTTGAGGCCCTGAAGGCCTAGTAGCTGGGGAGAAAACATTAATGAGATGAAGCGATATATTTACTCTGGGAATTCAACTGGTGTGGTTCTAAGACAACGGAAATACTTTGAATTACTTTCTTTTTTTTTTTTTAATAAAAACTTGATAAAGGTAGCTTACCTTGAGGTCTTGGTAGTGGCAAAGGTGGAGGGTTAGTTGTGGCTTCGTACACTATAAGAACACAGAATGAGTTGAGACAAACATGGGTGAGGGTCCACTTTTATTCTGTCACAACAACTTTTGATTCTCAGCTTGAAGTTATGTTGTGTCAGTGTTGCACTGGAGGAAGTTAGAAAACCTGGATTTTGTCCTGAGGCCTGACCAGAGTAATCAGTTACTGTCATATCTGCTGCTGTCATAACATTGGGTGTTGAGGCCACAGCCTCCAGATTCACTACAAAGAAAAAGGAAACCATCAAGAGAGGAGAAGAGGAGAAAAAATATATATATACACTAGAGAAGACAAGAGAAGTTCTAACCTAACTTGACAATCTTAGCCACACTGGCTTTGCAGAGGTCCTGTATTGACTCTTGTAGTTCTTTCATGGCGGAGCGGATGGAGGCAACCACTTCTTCCTCCTGACTAAGTGTAGACTTTCCTGTGACACCTGTCTGACCCAGCGGCTCCATAAGGAGAAAATTCTTGAAAAAGAAAAAAAACAACAACTTTAGTTTCACTATTAAAACTCCTCTTTCAGTGGAAGTGGAATGTAATCACCTTCTAGCAACATCACCCTTCATGCTCATTACCTTCAAGAAGCAGATGTCGTCCTGCATGTCAGCCAGCCGGCTCACTTCTTCACTTTTCCAACGGAGCTGTGCCTCTTCCTGCTCTAGTTGCTGGATCTGTCCCTCAGCATTGCTCCCTAAGGAAGTCTCATGGGAGCTAAGGAGCTCACCAACTTGAGCGCCTGTTAGATTCAAGCTCTTAACTAGCTCAGAGAATAAATCTGAGCTCTCCTTCTCCAGAGCTTGCACCAATGCCTACAACGAGTGTAGAGAGGAAGAAAAGAATGAGGATTTTACGAGGTGGCGGTGCAAAGACTGCCACCTCGTCTCGTTTAATGTCCTAAATTAAACTACAAGCAAGGCGACAGAAAAGGAAACTTAGTAGAAAAAGCACTACAATAAGCAACAGCAAGGTCTACTAACTTTGTGTTGACGAGCAGCATGTGGGAGCTCCTTCAGCTTCCTCTCAGTCTCATGGATTCTTCTCTGAACCTCCACCTGCATCTGAACAAGCTCTTTCTGCACATACACAACAACATACAATTGTTAATTGGTTAAAGAGGCCACGGGCATCGTGGATCAGTAAGGCCCTATGACCATAGACAGTATAAAATATTTTTGGCAGAAAATCCTTATACAAAGCATGTCCAGTTGTATAAAATAAATAAATAAAAATAATAATAATAATAAAAAATAAAAATCACACTTAAGAGATTATACAGATGAAAATTATCCTTGTCAGTTACGTACCTGTCTCTCTTTTCTTTCCTCTTGTGGTTTGAGTACATGGTGACCCTTGTGTCCATGTTGGCAACACACCTCACAGACACACTCCTTGTCTTCATGGCAAAACAGATTCAGGGGTTGGTTGTGTTGAGGGCACGGTCTGGGTTCCACTGACGGAAGCTGTGGGTAAACGCTTCCCTTTCTTGGCCCTATATCTGGCAGGACCTCCAAATAGATAGGCATTGATGGTGGAGCTGATGAGCCCACTGTGGAGGAGCTTGTCTTGAGGCTGTTGGTTCTTAGCTTCTCCATGGCCTCTGCAAGCACAGTGCTCTTGGCCAGGGAGGGCCGAGGGTTGAAGATGTGCCTACACTGTGGGCAGCTGTATCCACCCTTGCTGGCTCCTCTGTCCCAGTGCCTTTGGATACAAACCAAGCAGTATGAGTGCCCACAGGGCAGAGTGGTAGGGTCTTTCAGGGTATCCAGACATACTGAGCAAGCAAAGCTGTCCTCCTCGGGCCAAGCTGAAGCCATATAGCGCTGGGAAGAATGAAGCTTGATATTCTGAAGGTCCGCCCTGGATTTATGGATAACCACAAAGTTAAATTCAGTCAATTCTGTTGAAGGTTGTAGATCTAATGATCAGCCCAAAAAAATGTAAAGCAAAGAGACACCCAAGGATCGGAAGGTTGAAATACCAGTTCACACCAATCAGTGCTGCTCAAATACTCAAGCACCCATGACTCAGGGTGGGGCTGGGAAAACAGGTGTGGTGAGGATTTTCTCTTTCTTAATGTTGTCGGTGTTTTCCAGTTTCCGTTTTCTTGGTCTCTTCAACTAATGGCAACGTGATGGAACTTTTAATTAACTGTTTGAACTAAATGTTTTGCAAAACTTGATTAGAAATTTGAACCAGTCAATTGTTATGCTTTTTTTAATAACTAAGAATGTGATGAACACTTGTTTTAAGTCAACCTCCGATAGGAAAAGGACTAAGTCTGAAACGAGACAAACTAGTTTTTCACCCCTGAAAACCCATGATGTAATAAGCAGGGGATTTTTTTTTTCCAATGACTTCATCCCTAAATAATTTGAACGTTTTGTCCCAAGCGCACCCTTAATTTATTTGCATAAAAACCAAAACAAGCTGAATGGAAAAATGTTACTTTGCTATTTTGTTGTCCATACAGCGCAATGATGGCAGTGCTGACGCGCGTGAAGCTACCGTGCTTTGATTAGTGGCAGCCGGCTAGTTGGGCGAGGGACTAGATGTCGCCAATACCACTCACAAGGTGAGCTTTTTCCGCTTTCAAAACACGTTTTACTTTTATAAGTAGGTCATTGGTACATTTTCTGACTTCTTGTTGGGAATGTCAGATACTCGTCATCAACCAAATAAAAGCTTGCGCTTTAATTTACGAATGGCTCTTGCATGCTATCTCTCTATTATGCTAGTTTTTGGCTAGCTTAGCCAGTTAGTTCGCGTGCATATTAACCGGAGCAGAGCTAGTTTTGGAACAAAAGATCTTGAATGGTACATAACCAGTGTTTGTTGAGAAGCAAGAATGTAATTTATACATTGTTATTAAAGTTTAGAAGGTACATTTAGTTGGTTAACATGCAGTTGTAGCTAATAGTAAAGTTTGACTTTAGCCACAAACTTTAGCCTTATAGTAGAGGTTGGCAGCTGAAGTTTGTAGGATTGCATAAGTATTGTTAATGTGATGAATTTATTTTCTTTGGTCCATAACAATTTTGTGCAACAATTGACTTTAACGTTGGGGTGTCGTTGGAAGGATTATTGAGTTTCAATGAACATTTTAGGTGCTATCAGCTGAGTTTTGACCTACCAAGTCTATTCACTGCTCACTTTATCAGGCACGGGCATCTTTAACGTGAATAATCCTTCACACTGTCTTCGTATGTTTCTGTTTCTTTTCATAGGATGTTTAGGGCGCCACAAACCTCGACTTGGTCTTGCTCCTTAAGATCATTGTTGCTGTCGAGAGAATCCCACCTTTCTGCTTTCTTTGAGCACACAGGTTCTGGATGGCAAGGGGCAAGACACGCAAAAGAAAGGAAATATGAACAAATAAGTCGGAAGGGCACTAGCAAGGATGAATTATTGTTATCCACAAAGACTGTAAGCTATTCCACTCCGCTGTCTTCTTTCAGCTCTAACTGTGACAACCATCAGCTGAGTGATGCTTTCTCTGAAAACCTTTTATGCAAAGCCATTTCGTTAAGCCATCACCATCATCCTAAGGTCTCTGCAAAAACCAAACAAGTGTCTAATCCTCTAAGCATTTTCTGGCACTGCTTAATCAACAGGACTCTCCTTGAGCGCTGGAGAAGGCCTTTGGAATTTAGCCAGCCTCCATTCAGTTGCATCGATAAGACTCAATATAACCTTCTACAAAGTCATTTATATCACATAAGGCACTCCGCTAGTCCCTTCAGTTTATCAGCACATAAGCCTGGGATTTTAAACAAGTTTAATTGGAAACCACTACCCCATAGTCACTCTTTTCACCAAGCCAGAGATGTTCATCAGGCTGCCCCTTATGTAGCAGATACTTTGAGAGACTGTCTATCCCCAAAGAATGAAAACAGGTGTCGACAGAGGCTGGGACCGAACTGGAAGCTCTATGAGACGGACAAGGTGAGAAAAGGGGCAAGTCAGACGCAGGGAAAGAACCAGGGGCGATGGGCATCCATCCTGGTCTGTCTCTGCACTGTCGAAGGGGATCCTGCATTTCTCTTCACTCTGCGCTCCAGCACACTGAAGGGCAGGCACAAAGGAGATGTCAGGTTAGTGGAATGCTTTAAATGAGCTACAATGTTTTTGGGATTACGGGGCGGCTGTAGTTCAGGAGGAAGAGCAGCGAACCAGAAAGTCTGTGGTTTGACTCCAGGCTTCTCCGGGCCACATGTCTAAGTGTCCTTAGGCAATACGCTGAACCCCACGTTGCCTACTTATGCGTCCAATAGGTGCCTGAATGTGTGGGATGAGAACAAATGGCACTGTGTAGTGTGTTGTAGGAGTGAATGGGCGAATGTGACATGTGAAAGCGCAGAGAGTGGTCAGATTGCGCTAAACAAGTACAGTCCATTTTATCAGAGTACTGTATGTGTCATTCTTTCCATTATTTTTCCTAGCTTTGCTGGAGGAAAGAGTGATCCATCTGACAGAGATGTGGTGGCCACAGCTTTGCGAGAAGCCCGGGAGGAGCTGGGTGTTGATGTGGCAAATGAGAGGGTTTGGGGCGTCATGAAACCTCAGAGGGACATGGTGAGTTGGACTGTTTTTATTTTAAGTTGCACAGCAGTTTTTTTTTTTTTTTTTTTTTTTTTTTTTTAATTCTGTTTGAACCTGTTGTCATTACTTTTTCTTTCAGCGTTGGTTTACAGTCTTTTTTATTATTAATTCATATGTGAACATCTTATTTTTTTTAAATTTAGAAATTCTTATCAGAAATTCTAAAAACCATGGGTGATTTTGTTAAATTGTCCATTTAGTCTGAAGATGAGTCCAAACACCCACATTTTTTATATCAATTGTTTTAAATTAAATTGACCTCGATAACGGTTATTGATTAAAATTATTATTATTAGATGGGAGCAGCCAATCTTTTAAAGGGACTTTCAAAAATGTGAGTATTTTTAATATCATGTCTTCTTCCGTCCCTGTTGTACACATTGTGTCTCCAGTCAGGAATGATGATTGCTCCTGTGCTTGCTAACCTTGGTCCTCTAGAGGATTTGACTTTCAAACCAAACCCTGAGGAGGTACAGTCATCCCACATTTTCTGTCTGTTAAAGGGGCTAAATTCTGACAAAGTTTTCTTTTTCTTTTGAACATGGTGGTGAGTTCACACCACGGTCACGTCTGATTCTTTTTTTTTTTTTTTTTTCTTTTTCTTTGACCTCTTGGTGATTCAGATGAGGTGAACCAACATTTCCTCTTTGGACTTCTTTTCTCTGTTTTGCCATGTCAACACAAACATTTAAATGTATACATTTCTATATATGAGGGATGGTTAAAGACATTTCCAGTTTTTTATTTTTTTTTTTTATCTATCATTATAACGGCAGAACTTTTATTTTTCAATGTAGAACAAAACCAGTAAATTGCTTCTTTTCCAGGTAGAAGAGATCTTCACCGTGTCCTTGTCACACCTGTGCAACCCTCTGAACCGGGGCTACACACACTTCCGCACTGGTGACAAGTACGGATACACACTGCCAGTGTTTTGTAATGGGAAACATCGAGTGTGGGGCTTGACTGCAGTCGCTCTGGACCATACCCTGAAAATAATTGTACCACCAGAGTAGCTCGGTTATTACCCTTTTGGCATGCAGTGACTTAAGCGTTACTGTGACACACGCATTCTGGCTTTGTATGATAAAATCACGTTGGAAATCGCTATAAATAAAGTATTTCATTCATCTTAGAAACGAATCGACTAACAGGGCCATTATCCAGAAAAATACATGGCTGATTCTTATATGGACATTTTTTATTTTTGAATTGCAAATCCTTCCATTTATTTCCAGCTCTCACTGGTTTATTCGCTTAAATATCTGAGTCACTAGATAACTTCTGCGCCACGGCTTTCTTGGGATTCATCTTTGTAAAATTTTCCCATGTGAAGCCAATGAAACACAGCTGTGAGGGATAACGATTTCCAGTGTGATTCTGTTCATCCCCATTTTATTTCACTACAGATCATAGCCAGACTGCTGGTAACACTGAAGTAACAGATGCACATGATTATGATGTGGTGTGTGTGTGGAAGAAAAATGCAATAAAAGTATTTTAGTTACTTTTTCAGTGTTCATTCATTCAACATTGTCGATGTAAAGAGAAGAAATGGTGCAAAAAGACAATTTACAGTGAACTTTTTCATCTTTTTAAAGGAATTTTTGAGGCATTAGTGGCCTTTATTATTTTAAAAGTAGCTTGACAGGAAACTGGTCAGATGGAGAGAAGGGGAATGGTGTGCAACAAAGGCCCACAGGCTGCTTCAGGAGCTTCAGCCTCAACCAGTTGCACAACCCGGTGCCCCAGAACATTCCGATTTCTTTCTGAGCTTGTAAACTGAACAGTTTGCTTTGTTGGGAGGACTTGTACAACAACTCTGAACCATTTTAACCTCTAAATATCTATTTTGAAATTGCACCATTAATTGCTTTGTGTCCACAGTATTCTGGACACGTGTTAAAAAATGTGCTTGCTTGAAAACCTGCTGGTTTTAGTGTGGTTTCCACGTGTCTCCAGTACAGACCTTTGAGCAGGCCAAGTGTTTCCCTAATTCAAAGAACTAGTATGGGGTGGGACTGGATGTGATTTCTTCACATACTATCACATTGGGGACTTGTCGCATAGTTACAGTAAAATATTCAAGGCTGTGAACACTCCATGGGGTTTTGTGAGTCAGGAAGAAGGTGACAGTTGAAGGGCCAGCTGAAGGAGAACAGATCCAGGGCCTGGCTGCATTGATGCTCAGCAGAGGAGCAGACTGAGCGGCATGGCTGGAGGACGCCACCCTGAGGGCTGCACTGAGGAAGAAACATCCCACACACCAACCTCTGCAGAGGCTTAAAGCACGCCAGCTCCATTAGCACCTGGGCAACAAAACCAAGAAAAAGGAGTGTGAGGGTAGATGTCTAACATGAAAAGAAACTGGGTGTCAAATAAGTTCTTATTGTGGATTGAATTTTAAGACGAGTTACGAAGGTAGCTTCTACCCGATACTGTTGCAGGAGTGTGGCAGCTTCTCTCTGGTCAGCAATGGACAGCCAGATATTGGGGAATGAGGTGAGGTTATAGCTGAGGCCCAGGCACATCTCCACTTCTATAAATTCACATGACGAAGCTGGTTTTGTGTTGAGTGGAAAAAAATGGATTAGTCACTGAAATAACTGACGGATTTCAATCAAAACGTAATCAGAAATTACCGATAACCTTTATGATTTGCAGTTGGACTATTTGCTCAACCTTTCTTTTAACTGAAAAGCTTTATTAATCACTGAGCAATTGCACTCTTTCTGGTGTCCTTGACATCAACAGCAAATTCCTCCTGTGGAGACAAAAACTGCTGCGCTAACTGATCGAGGTCAGTGATAACAGACTCACTGAAGGGAGGGTAGGTGGAGTTGCCACAGCCCTGTTCATCAGCTCCGTCGGGACAGTCATTCCATCCGTCACACAGCCACTGGTGCTGAAGGCACTCCCCTGTACTGCAGGTGAACTGGTTGGGGCCACATGTCCCTTTAATAAATAGAAGATTTAAGTATACGTTTATAGAAAGCTAAAATACATCGGTCGGTACATAACCCACTTTCTCTTGCAATTCAGCTCAGAGAGAGATATCCTGACAGTTCACTTTTTGATTTAGATAAGTTCAGTTTTATTGTTTAGCACCAAATCATAACTTGTGAGGGCATGTTAGAAAAAGAAACCCAATGTTTCCTTTTTGTCGAGATACAGCAAAACAGCCCCAAACTGTGATTATACTACCACCATGTTTCACAGATGGAATTAGGTTCTGATGCTGGAATGTAGTATATTCCTCACTCCAAACGTAATACTTTTTATCCAAATCAAATGTGCATTATTTTATCCACATCCACCTACAAAACACATCACATACACAGTACATTGTTTTTTTATTGATTTTTTTCTTAAACAAGCTACCCTCTCAAAAACATGGAAACAGACACATGGAAAATAGTTCATTTAACAGTCATATACACTCAAACTAGGTTTTCTAACGCAATAACTCACTGTCCTGCAGAGAAACAGCTTGGTATGTTGCATTGAAGCCACTGTCAGCCACTCCCTCATCAGCAACAAACACCACTGTCATGTGGGGGCCAGAGGAGGTCAGGTCTGGTGGGAAGGTGGTACCACAAAACCTGGTAGAGAATATGATATTATTATACAACTCACTTAAAAAAGAGACACATTTCTCCTGAGATACCCCTCGACAGACAAATTTTGAATGATTGAGAGAGGATTACTGCGGGACATCTCACCTCCCCAAAGCCCTTCCAGCTGCAGTGTTGGCGCTGTCGTGCACCTCCACATAGTCAAACTCACACACGTTCTGAGTTTCCAAGCTGAAGTTTTTGAAGCTTAGTGTAATGACTTGGCCCTCGCCAACGGATAAATGCCATATGCACAGCTAAAGAAAAGACCAAAAAAAAAAAAGAGAGAGATTAGTGTCACTGTTCTCTTCCTGCCCGTTTGGTATAGTGTCAAATGATTCGGACTGTACCTGTTGATGAGGGTACGGCCTTGGGTGGTTTGGACTTTCAAGGTAACCATTTGGCCCAAACTCCTGGCCACCACATCCTGTGAAGCAGCATTGTTCACAAGGTTACTCTTGTGTTCTTTTCTAGGACACATTTAAGCTCGGGTTATTGTTTTCAGCACAGCTAATTCTCTCTGACCCTTGTGCTTATGGCTGCAGTTTGACTCATCCGTTTGGTCGTGACAGTTTGGATGACCGTCACACAAAGACACAGGCAGCAGACAGCGCCCGCTGTCACACATGAACTCTTCTTTGGAGCAGCTCCCTGAGGACACACACGACATATACTTACACGCAGAAGCGAATGGACATGAGCATTCACGTGCTTTTGAATGCAGGAATACTGACTGTGTCCAGGCAGTATGGCTCTGTACTGTGCAGCAAAGCCGTTGCCTGCAATGCTGCCATCAGAGTGGAAGGTGACCCACGCTGTGCTACTGTTTGTGTTGACTGTGGGTGGTGCAACGTTACCACAGAACCTGCAGGAAAGAAGTTTATTGGAAAAACCTTTGTTTTTATTCATCTCTCTAGGACAGCCTTTGATTGAACCTTAAGCCTGAACATTAAAAATCTGAAATTCCTGAAAGGATTTGTGGGCAGGGGTTATGTCTTCCTGCCTCACTTTCCAAGAATGTAAGTAAGCATAAAGGTCAAAGTATTCACATGAACTGACATTTTTTCAACAAGGCCTTAGCACGCGGAAGAGCGTTTTTGATATTTGCACAGACCTTTAGCGCCATCTACCAGCAGTTTGAAATAATGTTGCTCTGTTTCTTGACTTAGTAGTGTGCAACTTTTTCCTTCTTCCTTGGGACCTGACTGACCTGGTGATCACAGAACTCTGCTCAATCTGTTCCTGCACCTCCAGCCAGTCAAACAGACATGGTGATGGTCCTTCCACTGTCAAAGAGGAAACATGTATCTGGACCAAGTTAGGGGGCGGGACCCGGATCACCCACACACACAGTGAGTTGGGGGGGTAGGAGCCTGGGTAGTTTGGGGAACTGAAACTGCCTTCAGAGTCAGTCATAACACCTCCACAACCTGAGAGGCAGAAATCAAAACTTTATCTGGGGTAAACACAAATAAACACGGAAAAAAAGGGCAACGCTTCTGTTGGGTTAGAATAGACATGCTTGTTTCAGATGGGGGGATGTTTGCAGGCTGTGGGGTGTCCGTGCTGTCTATTTCACTTCTGTTAGCAGGGACTGTTGGTAAAGTATGGGATGCTTCATTCCCTGCACTCTGCAGGTCTGGAGTGCCTGTTGGCAGGAACTGATTTTCCACTGCCTGGCCTTTAATCTCTGAAAAGGGAACACAGACTTATTTGAAATGAAGGAAATCTTTGATCAAGAAATGACTGTTAATGCACTGTGAATAGCATGTGCACTGATTGAAACATGGCTTCCGTCCTACATTTTCTCACAAAAGGTAACTCAACAGTAAGTAGCAATCTAGGTTTATAAAATCCCTGATCACTACAAACAAGTCAAATCAAAATCAAATCAAATCAAATTTATTTGTATAGCACATTTCATGTACAAAACAATTCAAAGTGCTTCACATAAAATAAAAGCATTGCATCAGGGAGTGTAAGAAGCATTAAAAATACATAAAAGAATATAAAGAGAAACAAATAAAATAATTTAAATGAATTTAAAAACAAGCAACAGTCCAGATAAATTAAAAGATAGCGTGCAGATGTCATGCATAGACACATGAGAAAAGAAATGTTTTTAACCTGGATTTAAAAATGTCTACATTTGGTGAAAGTTTAATCTCCACTGGCAGTTTGTTCCACTTGTTTGCAGCATAACAGCTAAATGCTGCTTCTCCATGTTTACTCTGGACTCTGGACTCTGGACTGGACCAGCTAACCTGAGTCCTTGGATCTAAGAGCTCTGCTAGGTTTATATTCTCTGAACATATCACAGATGTATTTTGGGCCTAAACCATTCTGGGATTTGTAAACCATCAGCAGGCTTTTAAAATCTATTCTGTGACTGACTGGGACACCACCGAGTTGTGGTGAAAAAGGGACTAACGTGTGAGAATGAGGGCCAGCGCCAGTCCAAGGGCGGCTAACAGCAGCAGGGCGGCAGCAGAGACCACCACCAAGCCCCAACCTGGACCCCGAAGACGCATCACATACAACCCCAAAAGACCACGGCTTAGGCCTGAATGACAGACACAAACATGTATACATATTAATCCTTATACAGTCATTATGACTGTATTGGAGGTTTATATATGATTATACTTATAGCAAGACAAATTGGACATAAAGTTGAATCTGAATTTGTTTCAATGATTAAGCATGTAATGGACAAGGTGACTCACTAGCTGCCGGTGGTTTGATCGGTTCAGGGGCGGAGGAAGATGTCCTGAATCCCTCCACCCTGTCTTCTCGCTCCCCCTCCAGCTCGAAGGCAGGGTTACAGAACACATTCTGAGAAAAGCAGAACAGGGGGGAAAAAAAGGAGAGAACTGGAAATGAAAATGAAAATATATGAATAATCAATTTAATTTAAATTCTATTTCTCATTAGTATGTTGTAACTTTTTGATGGAGAAATATCTTTCTTCTGCCTTAAAAAAAAAAGCTGAAACAGCTTTATGAGGTGAGGCCGTAGCTACTTGTTGCTAAGGTTACTGGACACAGTAATTCACAGTCAAATCACTTCTAATATTAGCCTGGCGACGCCATCCTACGTACTTCCACCCAAAGATTTTGGCTCCGCACATAGTCTGGCCAAATCCCCCTACCTCGGTTCGCTCAGTGTTTTGCCAATCAGCAAACAGTTGCGAGTCGTGACGCAGAACTCACGCGCGGAGTCCATTGTAGTCCATATAATTGTAGTTCAACCACAGTGGAAATAAACATGGCCACGGAAGAATGCTAGAAGCTATCCATGAAGTTGTCTCAACTCTGGAGATCATTACACAATTAAAACGAGAGCAAGAGGAATGCCTCGTCAATTTTGTTAGTGGCAAGGATGTCGTAGCTCTCCTTCCAACTGGCTTTGGGAAAAGTTTGATTTCTCAAATGGTACCGGTATAATGAAAGCGGATGTGGGAAGCGTGATTCGCGAGCTAGAGCCTCGCGAGAGTAAGCATGAACCTCGGCGCATAACCAACGTCATTTCTAAACATTATGATTGGTTAAGGGAACTCCGTTACTCCAATGAATTTAAGTTGCTGGGTAAGGTCCCGCCCTCCATGGAAACGGATTCCTCTTGGGTTTTCCCAGACTGTTTGACAAAGTCAACAGTCGGCTTTCGCCCAGGCTATTCTAATATGACCATAGCATTCAAATTGTATCATTTTTTAAGTTGCTACATATTTCCTTTTGTTTGATCTGCCAGCACCTGAGAAAGTTATCAGACTCCTTTGAATCTAAATGCCCCCCAATAATTACTCCCTTTTTGCTATCTGTCTAAGCAAACCTTCGTATGTAATTATGTGTACATATTTGTGACTTATATCTGTCATCCCTTGCACAATTTCTTGAGGTACGGGGAAATCATCGGTGATAAAAGTCTTACTATGCCACAGGTTGAAGCAGATTCTTTGGTACTTCCCTTTATATTGCAAGGACAACGGGAAATAGGTTCAAACCTAAATGAAAATACAGTATGTAAGGGAAACTCTATGGTTCCATGGAAACCATTTCTGTTGAGGTTTTGTTTCCTTAAATATTACGTACCACTGCACAAGATGCCAAGATATTCCAGTTTTTTTTGGCAAAGAGCTCTTTGGAAATCCCTTTTTTGATGCCAAAAATACTAATAAATGTCAGTCAAACTTTAACTTTGCCATTTGAATTTTGTTCTTTGTCAGGCTGTTATGTGTAGACACAGTACTAGTTCATCTCTAGAGTTAGGTGACTTTTATATATACATTCAAATCATTCATAAGTCAGTGTTAAGTGGCTTAACAAACAAACAAAACATTCCTCTAAAAATTCTCAGGTGGAAGATTTACACATACACCTCAGCTGAGGCCCACGACTAGCACCCACTGGAGGCCAGGATAAACCGAAAAAACGGTTGCAATGGTTTCCTTTCAGTCTTTGCATGAATCCCCATCCTCATGCCATGCTTCTGTGCACACAGCCTACAGCATCTCCTCCACAGCCATCAGGTGATGTTGAGAACTAAAGACTAGTATCCATCGCAATCTAGGTTCAAATTAGCTTAACTGTGTATACCAGGATAAAATTACTGTTCATATTCATATTGTTCCTTCTAAATAAATCTAAATATCATTTTGATTCATTAATTGATATACAAACCTGATGAAAGTAGCTTCTGGGTTATTGAACAGAAACAAGTGCCCATTAGAAATTGCACCTTTAAATTTATGGGTAGAGAAGAGTTGTAATATGTGCAAAAAGCATGCTATCAATGCATAAAGAGTAATTGGTCACTGTTACTTTGTCGAACTTTGAATGCTAAGCCATACATTAGCTACAGTTACAGTTCACACTGGGTTAGTTTCTTGTTGAAAATACGTGCTGCAAACCAGAATCAATATTTAGCTTTAGTCACAGTAACTGTGAACAAGTAATTAATCATCAATCCCCACTAAAAGTCATTTTTTTTGCAGAAATAGGTTACAACAGGATAAAAGCCACCATGGCTGCACTTCACCAGGTTCATCTCCATGAGAACTGGACAGACTTCATCTGCTTCCTGACATTTGATACGATTTGCAACTTCTGGTAGAACTTGCGACCGGCATTGCTTAAGACAGCTAAGGTCTTCACTCCCCCCAATTAATTACAAAACTCCATGTGCTATGCTGCAAAGAGGTGGACTGTGATCACCCTGGCGAGTCTCTTTAGGCCCTGAGCACATAAGAGAGTTCCAGAAGTCTTTGAATTCATTGTATTCAATTGTCATTAAAGAGAGCTCTTCCCGTAAAACGTTTGTTTATCAATTCTTAACCGAAGAACATCATTCAGCTGTAAACTGTCCTGCTTACCTTGTAAATGTCTGAGGAGTCTGAGTATACAGCGACTTGAGTTAGGTCAGACATTTTTAGTCTCTCTGGGAAAGATCTCCTCTCAAAGGCCCCAATGATTTGATGAAAACATCTGGGAGGATATTATGAAGAGAACTGTTTCTCTGCAAGGGTGTTTGAAAAAGATTTTCCTGAGTTTTCTTATCATTGTTCATTTTGCACAGACTGTAAACCTCCACTGTGGCTGGGACAGCCTTTGGCCTTCAGTCCTCCGACACAGCCCAATGCTTTGTCGCAGATCCATCAACGTAATCCATGTGAAAATGAACAATAAAAACAATATAATTTGCATCAAAGGATTTAGTCTCCAGTTCTGAAAATGTCCATGCTTGCTGCTCGTTGTCCTTTCGTCATGTTTGGCATGGGCAGCTGCAATCTGTGTTTCTCTTGGGCTTTTTTTTTTATTGTGTGTGACCGGTTACAAAAGAGTTTTAGAAGGTCCTCCACAGTGCCGAGCAAAGCCGAGTCAGCTGAGAGGACTGAGCCTCTTGAGGAGGGACAGAGAAGGGGTAAGGGGTGGAGGTGAGGGTCCTTGTTAAGTCTCCATAATCTCCATAATTATCTTTTAAGCGCCTACAATGTTTAAATGAAACACACTTGCATTCCCAAGCCAGGGTAAGCAGTTGCACAAACCCACTGAAAATAAACTTCAGCAGTCACGCACACACATGGCCCTTTGAACCAAAGAACATTGGCACACAGTCACCACAGCACAGCACAGCACAGTCCTTTAGTATTATTCTTATTTTGTATTGTGATGTCTGGTGTGGGAAATGGGAAAGACCAGCAAGAAATGTCGATGTAATTTTCAGATGTGAAGCTCACTCACGAGGTTGTGGTTGAGTGATAAAAGATGTGGCCACTTTTGTTAGTACTTAGTACAAAAACATAATGCTTCACAGAATCCTGGTGCAGGGGAAAGAGGAAGCTTCACCAAGAATGAAAGTGTGACAGTAAATCTGTGTGCTGTCCTGAATTGCTCAATCTCTTAATCATTGGGTAATCATTGATCAAATAAAGCAGCGAGCTGCAGGTCAATTCATGTTATGTTTCCTGCCACTCCGAAACAACAATCAGCTGCTGTAGAATCTGGTCATGTGTGTTAAGTCTACTCTGTGGATATTACTGTCCATCTCCATCCAGGGGGGTAAGAGTTTTTGCGTTTGATTTTAGTCAAGTTTATATGGGTTATTGCCACATGCATGTGCATTTACCCTTTGTACTCCAGTATCTCTGCAGGAGTACAACTATGATTATGAGGAAGAAGCATACGAGGATTCACAGCCTCTAAACTGCTCGACTGCTGAGAGCATCAAAGGCGGACAAGTCACCTATTCACAGGTAAAAATGACATGTGGAACACCACTTTTCTTTTTCAACAAGCCTCCCATTTTACACCAGCATGACACATTAAATAGTGAATGCATTATTCAGTTTTCAGGTGTCGCCGTCTCTGATGTATTGTGTCTTAATTTGGAAATTATATGTAAGAGAATTCCAGCTGAAAGGGCACACGAGTTAAATTTCTGAAGTGGTGAATTACAGTTAAACTGTTAAAACTGGTGTAAAGCATGTATGTAAAAATGAACAACGCTCTCTGTCCCCCGGTCCGGTTCGGCACTATTATCATATCATGTTAAATATTGTAACAAAAATAAATAAATAAAAATGAGGAGTTGATGGGCGTCAAGGGGAGCTTTACATTCATAAAGCTTCCCTTGGCATAGCAAATGTGTTTAGCATAAACGGTATTCAGATTACAATTCTGCTGCCATAATGCTGGACAGGACAAGGGAAAAAAAAAAATAAAAAAAATAAAAAAAATGAACAACGCTAACTTTGTAGGTTCATATTCAACAACGACAAAAAGGAAGTAGAAGGCATGGAAAATGAAACATTAGCATATCTTTACTGGACAACTTCATGTTACTTTTTCCAACATCTTTTTCTACCATAGGGAGGCTTAGAGGGCAGCGTGCTGACCTATCACTGTGACTCGGGGAAGTATCCGTCCCCCGTCAGCTACAGGGTCTGTGGTGCTGATGGAGAGTGGTCGCCCATGAGATTATCTAGTGGCAGGCTTACGTCCACGGCCACATGCAAAGGTAATGTTTTTGCAAATGGCTTCAGATTATTGCGGTCTTTCTTTTTTTTTTTGCTGCATCCTATAACATCCTCCATCTTCTGTACGTACTTCTCTCTTTGCATACAGACGTGTTGTGTCCGGCTCAGCTCCAGCTGGACAATGGGGACATCTGGCCCAGGAATCAGTGGTTTCGTGTTGGGATGATGCAGACTTTCTCCTGCCGGGACGGGTTCACCCTGTCCGGGTCGGAGCAGAGAAACTGCACTCTCTCTGGAGAGTGGACGGGAGCTGCTCCCATCTGTGATGATCACGGTGAGGAAACAATTCAAATGCTGCTCATAACAAAGCATAAATGCATGCAACAGCTATATTTTCACATCAAACATCTGTGCAATAGAGTATAAATTAAGAAACGTTTAATTTAGTTTAGTTAAGGTTCTGTATATCATCTCAAAATATTATAGTAACAACATAGTAATCTTTTGCAATAAATTAGCCTACATTTTTTAAAACAGCTGATGACTGTGATGACCCTGGTATCCCCCCGGGGGGCAAGAGGTCAGTCGGCCAGTTTCTTATGGGAGAGAAGGTGACTTACCGGTGTCAGGCTGGTCTGCATCTACTTGGGTCAGCTGAAAGGGTTTGCCTGGAGAACAGAGAGTGGAGTGGCTCAGCACCACGGTGCCAAGGTGATTAAAATGATTTTTTTAACCTAGTTTAGAAATAATCCTTTCCTCTACAAAAGAAATAGAACTGATCAGAACAAATAATTCTCAACTAGTTTCCACTTATCATCACCAGCTTCCCCTGCAGCAACAGAAAGGTTAATTGTTCTTGATGCGCAATGTTTTGGTGCTTAATTGTAGGCCCAAATACCTTCGACTCCCCAAGCTCTGTGGCTGCAGCCTTGGCAGGATCACTCGCCGGATTGATGGATGTTTTCTCTCCTGAGGCCAAAAAGAAAAGTGGGTATAGAACACGACGTTCCACATGCATAAAGTTGTTTAAAGATGAACATAAATCAACAGCAAAAAGATGGAATATTCTGCTTTGTGTATGTGTGTGCAAGGAGAGGGCCCTTCGTTTGGCCGAGCCTTTCGTGTGGGAGAAGTCAGCCGTATGAATGTCTACATTTTACTGGACACATCAGGGAGCAT
Organism: Odontesthes bonariensis; assembly: GCF_027942865.1. Taxonomy (NCBI): domain Eukaryota; kingdom Metazoa; phylum Chordata; class Actinopteri; order Atheriniformes; family Atherinopsidae; genus Odontesthes; species Odontesthes bonariensis. Next base: position 29,148,242 of record NC_134514.1, read on the forward strand.
TAAAAAGGAAGACTTTGAAGTCTCCAGGAATGCCACTATTGCTCTGATCAGAAAGGTCTGCAACAAAGGAGCTCAGTGTAAAAGACTTTTGGTGTGATATTCCATCGGTCTTACTCTTTCAGTAAAAGTGAAGCTGGTCTCCTTCATTGTCTCTCCAGCTCGACAGCTACGACGTACAGCTGAATTTCCACGTGGTGTCATTTGCCACCGAGGTCAAAGTCATTGTAGAAATCAGAGAAACATACATAAGCGGTGATGCCGACGAAGTCATAGACGCCCTGATGGAATTCGACTACCACAGTAGGACTCATCTTTTCCTCCTTCATTAAATAACCTTGTATTTTCATCCTGTCGGGTATAATCTCGTCAAGATGGGCTGAATCAGTGCAGTTCACCAGAATCATGAATCTTCAATGTTTTAAATATGTAATCAAATGGATCATGAATTCAATCCTTTGTGCTTGTTCCTCTGCAGGCCATGGGCGTAAGACAGGCACTAACCTCCACTCTGCACTGCATCAAGTCTGGGAGAGGATCAGTTTCTTCAAGAGCGCAAATAACCATTTTAATGAGACCCAGCACATCATCATCATAGAAACAGATGGTAAAAACTCACGAAGAGTCATAAACAAATGCTCAAAACAATCTGTTATGAAGTTGTAGCCCTGTATGCATTTTTCTTTAGTATAAATCCCCACCTTGTACTGTATCTTTTTCCCTGCAGGTTACTCCAACACAGGGGCAAAGCCTCAGAGTGCTCTGGCCCAGATCCGAAACACACTGGAATACGATAACAAGCCCTTCGATCATACTAAAGAGAAAATGCTAGGTAACATGATAAAAATTAATCTAGGAGTATTCAAACAAAAGTTATCATGCCCAGTGTAAATGTTACTGTGTCCGTGCATTTTTCAGATGTCTACGTATTTGGTGTTGGAGACACAGTGAAGAAAGAGGAGTTGAACTCTCTGGCCTCACAGAAAACTAGCGAGCAGCATGTCTTCATTCTGAAAGACTTCAAGACACTGGGAGAAGTGTTTAACAGCATCATTAGTGAGTAGCAGCATTCTCTCAACTTCAAACCCCAGAAATCACTAAATCGATCACGTTATTTTTTAGCTTTAGCTTCAAATAAAAATCTTTTTATATTTCTTACTTTCTGAAAGTTACATATTGAAGTAGAGTGTAACTATCGCGGTGGTAATTTTTTTCATACAACAGGTGACAGTACTGTAACAATGTGTGGGATCGCTCAGGAGGACATCTCCAGGAAAGATAAGGACGATCCAGAAAAAGCCTACACCTCACCCTGGCACGTGACTCTGCAATCAGTAAGAGCTTTGCACCTGAAAGCACAATATAAATTTAAAGTGGGTTGTGTCACATAATAATTCTGTCCTCCCCAACAGCTTGAGTGGGGATCTATAAAGAGCTGTTCTGGAACCATTGTAAGTCAGAATTGGGTGCTGACGGCTGCTCACTGCTTTGCCAGAGAGAGCACAGGCAGAGTCTCAACGGGGCTGAGCATAACCCTTGGTTAGTATAAAAAAAGAATTAAAAAAAAGGAAAATAATCTGGAGATGCAAACTCTGCGAAAGAGAAAAATATACTCACATGACAAAATGGGGTCCAGTTTTGTTTTTATTTCTAAAACCCGATCGAACTCCTTTCTTTGTGTTACCCGTTTGTTCCAGGTCAGGGTAAGGGTCAGAGACAAGTGAAAGTCAACAAGGTGATCATGCACCCCAACTACAACATCAACGCACTTAGTCAGAGAAACGTGTCCGAGTTCTATGACTACGATGTGGCTCTGGTACAGACAAACAGCAGTATCCCACTGTCCTGGACAGCCAGGTAAGATAAGATCACAGAAAAGATCTTAAAATGTCAACCAGAGACGCATCTGACTGAAGAGCTAGGTTAGGAGCATCATCAGTTGGCCCATTTAAAAGAAGTGCATGTGGAATGTGTTCTTTACAAGGCTTAGAAAAGAACTACCAAACCTTTTCACTTGTGTTTACTCAATGTTGTCCAACAGACCCATCTGCTTGCCATGTACTATGCCAGCCTCACGAGCCATGAGGAAAATCAACTCTACCTGTGCGGAGCATAGTATGTGTCCTTTAACCTATCGTTAACAAATTAAACCACGGGTGTAAAGCAGGGTATCTCCAAGTACTCCTGGAGCTCTCATGGAGTAAAATGTCTGTGTGTGAACAGGGAAGGAACTATTACCTCACTGGGTGATTCCTGCGTTTTTCATCCATATGACGACTAACCGCTATTCAACACACATCCACACACAAACTCAGGTGAGGCACTTTTCATGCCTGTCATCTGTAATGTGTTAAAAATGCACGGTTTGAATACACATAATGTTACCATGCATTATGCGTCTGTCTGCAGAGGCCTGCCTGTGTTGAAAAGGCCAGGAAAACACTGAAACAACCCACAGATGTGACTCTGGATGAGTATGTACCTGACAGATTCCTCTGCACAGGGGGCACAGAAGGATACCAAGATGGCGTCACCTGCAAAGGTCTGGAATCCACGTGTTACTGCCATGGCACTTTAACTATGTGGGATTCTGATGACAGTTACACGTCTTTATGTTTGTAGGAGACTCTGGTGGATCCCTGTTTCTGCAGAAAAGAAAGCGCTTCTTTCAGGTTTGGATGCCTCTTTTCATTTCTGATATCCCCATGATGAACTGTGCTGTCCGACTCAAATGTTTCGGGCTTTTCTCCTCAGGTGGGAGTCGTGAGCTGGGGCACCTTAGATGTGTGTAGTAAGAAGTACTCGGCTGCTGAGAAACATGCCAATGCTCGAGATTTTCACATCGACCTCTTCGAGATAATGCCGTGGCTGAAGAAGCATCTAGGTGAGGAGATACAGTTCCTGCCTGAGATCAAGTGAGCAGGTCCAGAACCCTGTGTCCACCCACAGGGTTTGGCCTAGTTCAGGCCTTACTAATCGATAACTGATCTGATGCAAATTTCAACAGGGAAGGAGAAGAGGGATTCTGTCTTTCCATATAATGTAGTAAGCATGGAAAAAAATGTGATACTTACTCATTTTGGATAATTGCAAGTGCTGCGATCAATCGACGAACATATATTGTTTCAACCTTAGTGCATCAAGTCTGTCCTCTAGTGTATTTTGCATGTTAGCATGCCCACTATTTTCATGATAACCACTGGCAGATGCAGACATAAAATGCATTGCTTGCTTTTAAGACATACAGATATAAATAGTTACATTTTCAAATAGAATTACAAACTTCATCCTGCTCTACCTGGCTTATGTCTCCCACCACATACAATCCTGACAATGCCCACAACAATGGCAACTTTGACCTCATCCATCTTTTAAAGTTCATTTTGGGCTGATAAGAATTCGCTGGCCAACACAATGGTGATCCAACATCATCACGCACTTCTAAAATACTGGAATCTTTCCATCAAATCACGAATCGGCTACATTGATCAGATTTTCAGAGCTTTATTGTAATACTGGGTGACAATAGGTTTTTACATCTGAGGTGCAGTACAAGCAGTAAAAAAGTAATTTTTCTTTGTTATTTCCACCAAACTCCTGTTTGTTCAGTGTGTACACAGCATGGTTAATCCAACTAAATCTGTACATTCATTTTAATATGCTTACTTGTTTTTTGTAATACTTTGAGAATAAAGAACCTGTTGACTTTAAAGTCTTAACTGTTTTCACGGCAACGCTGCACCAGACAGCCCAGTAACCGTCACTTACTTTAAAGGGACGTTGCATATGTTTCTTTTTTGTCATAGAAAAAAGTGTTCAATCATCCCTCAGAGAACTGTCTGAACAAAGTTTCAGACGGGCTGTCTTTAAAGCTTGGAACAAAGTGGATGTGGAGGATCTCAGAGAATCCCTCAGAAAGAGCAGGAGCCACAAACTGTTTCCTATCCGGAGAGACAGAGACAGATCACAGAAGTCAGCGCACAATCAGGAATGCATTCCTCTGAAGTTCCCTCTCATAGTGTGACACTCTCATTTCAACAAGTAGCAAAGGCGTAACAACAAATTCTAACCAAGTATTGAGTTCTGTTTTTAAAAATATGGGCTTTTTGGCAAAAAAAAACAAAACCCACAAGTATTAATCTGGGTGAGCCTAACTTACTTGTAGCTGTAGAAAACCATGTCATTGACCTTTGCGTGTTTGCTGTCTGACGGCACCATTTCACGGAACTGAGGACGACAATCATATTGAAAAAAAACAGAAAACACTCGTCATCATCGTCAGGATAAAACCCCGTCATGGGTAAAAAGGGGCGGCGTGTGGAGAGGTGAGTCGTACTTTGTTGGTGTGCTTGGCTTGCTCCAGAGAGGCCGAGAAGTGAAAACAGCGACAAGATACCCCCACTGCCTTGGCCACGTCCACATATCTGCAAAATACACACACTTAAATCTATCAGCATTCTTGCAATGATTCTAAAAAGTGTTATATAATATATATATATATGTATATATTTTATTTCTCCCTGTAAAATGAGAACACATTAGGGCTGGGTGATATGAACCAAAATGAAATGTCTTGGTATTTCTAGGCTGAATGGTGATGTACGATACATACCAGTATTTTATGCAAACTGAGCTACATGTTCAGTTTTAACTCAGTGCATGTATGGTGTAACAAGCACTAAATTAAATGATTTTGTCAATTATTCAAAGATATAGGACAAACCTTTGTTTTATAACAAAAGTTATAAAGTTAAAACGCTGTTTTTACTCAAATTTTCCCTCATTTTTACGTTAGAAGCAACAGAATGCCTTAAAGGTGGGGACCGATGAAACGTGTGTGTATGAGAGAAAGAGAGGAGTGCTGGGCTGAATTGAAACGTTTCACTGAGCTCTGCTGTAGATTTCACCGTTTCTGCTTGTAAAAAAAAATAAATAATAATAATAAAAAAATAATGTGAGTGGTTCGCCAAATGTATTTGGGGGTCAACTATCTGCTTTGAAGTGTGACTGCTCATCGACTCGGAAGAGTTTTAGTATTCCTAGTTAAGAGAGCTGCAGCTTTGTTGGCTGAGACATGAAGGAGAAGGCATGTGTGTTCTCTCAGGGCTTTTCTGGCAACACTCTTCCATGACATCCAGCCACATTTTGTCCAAGAAGTAGCTTTATGTAAGAGGTTTGCTTTTTTTTTTTTTTTATTAAAGATAAAGCTTTTAAGTTGGTAACAATGAGGAGAAGTTATCAGCAAGTCCAGCTTAGGTTGTTGCTAAGAAACACAGATGGAAAGGTGGATGTGAGGCTGCGCTGCCCGGAGAAAAACACACAGGCAGCTTTAAAGGGGACATCGACAGCCTTAGATAATATCTTTAGAAATGGTGTTGTCTAATTTCATACCTTCTTTGAAAACATAAAAGTATAAATAAAAAAAATATATAAATCAAAAGGTTGGTATACTTACGACGGAGTATTAGGGCCACATTTAAAAAGAAAAATTTGAGAATAAATTTCGAGATTAAATTCAAAGCAAATATTCTAACCTGTTGTTTTAGAGGAGGAGAGTTGTTAAAATGAGGGCCGTGGAGCATTTTGTGGAACTGTACTTTAGTATAGGATTCGCAAACAAGGAGATACTTAATCTTTTGGCACATCAGCAACACATTGTCATAAGTATCAGGACTTTAGAAAGAATATGCAAGAAAATGCATCTTTTCCACAGAAAGAACCAGGCGGACTTGGAGGAAATCGATGCTTTTATGGAGGCGGAAAAGGCTGGAAGTGGTCGACTGCAAGGTTATCGGTGGATGCATCAGCGGGCCATTCGCCATATTTAATAAGGACTTTATTCTTGTAATTAATTCTCGAATTTTATTTTATTTATTTATTTTTTAATATGGCCCTAATACTCCATTGTAGAATACTACTATATCTATATATATTTTTATAAAATACATTTTTATTTTTAGGAACAGCTGACTTAAAACGCAAGAATGAATTTTACTACAGTCTGTCAAGCACATGAAGTAATAAAGTTATACGGAGCCAAAAACAAAAGTGAGTGAATCCAAGTTTAAAGTAAACACACACACACCCTCCAAATACACTCAACTGTCTGCATGTAATTATTTTCATCAATGTATGACTCACTCATATGAAGCCCGTGTACATACAGGGCGTTTCCAGTGGCGTGGAGCATAAGTATATTGAGATTAGTAAAACAAGCAAGGTTACACAGACAAATACATAAAGATATGACTACCGTTTGCGAGACTCTGGATCTGGGTTGGTGTTATCTACGGCGACGCTGCGGCCCTCCCTCAGAGCTCGCTCGCATGCTGACACACAGTTCTGCCAGGAGCCGAGTGTGTCCTGGTGCACACACAAAAAGCTGGAGCCCATTAGCATTCTGATAACAAACAAACCTATGGATCATATAAAACACTGTTGTACATGAAACCAAACTTTCTGTGACGTTACTCATTCGGTTGACAGACGTGTGTTCATTTAAAATGCTCTCACCCTGTTGACATAGACGTAGCCCTTTGGAATAATGTGGGTGTGGAAGAAAGTGGATTTACCAGCTGCGGAGAAAAAAGAAGAGGGATCAAGATCAGAAGGGTGTTGACGGGAGGAGAGGCCAGAAAGGTGGCATAGGGCTTTGCTTACATGCAGGGTAACCCACGGCAACAATGACTTCTGTCTTAGAGGAGGTGAGAGAGGCAGATGGTGGGTCATACAGCCTGGCGTTGGTAGCAAGTTTCCTCTATTAATTCAGATAAAGAGTCAATTTTAACAGAGTACAGACGCAGATCCCAAATATACTCTCAGACACTACAGACCAAGGTTTCCTAACCCTGGCCCTAGATGTTGTAGACGTTTATGTGCTCCAGCAACACTGATTCATATCCTGGACTTTGAGAATTGTCCACAAAAGTGTGTGAAGGCTGTCAAATTATCAAGTGTATGAGGGCAGTTATGGCCCATTCAGGGTGTACCCGCATCTCTCACCATGGCAGCTGGGATAGGCTCCACATAGACATGACTATGGTTAATTCTGGAGCTGAAAACAGAGAATAACAGTTGCTGCGTACCACCATTTGACTCATTTTCAAGGGCCATGAACTCAAGATTTCCACTTATGATGCAGCTCAAGTCTTTGAGAGTTTAATGTTTAAGCCTGTACAGGGAGGTTGGAACTGAAACAGGCACGTCGAGTGAGGAACCATCTCAAACATGCAGGGCAGGGGCTACCCTTGAAAAACAATGGGGAAAGGCTGACACTCCACTCACAGGGTCAAATTCAGGCAGACTGTAGGGGGCGCTCTTCCAACCCAAAAAGTACTCCTCAGGGGTGTGGAACTGCAGTCCAATGTTCAGGGCAAACTGCAATGACAAACAGGAAGAAAGCTTTGTTCTCTGTTCAATTTATGCTTAAAGTGATAGTTCGGAGTAGATTCACCCTAGGGTCATTTGAACCGTGACATCCAGCCAAGTAGCCCACCCGAAGTTTTTTCGATCTTGGCTGAACATCAGCTGAGTTACTGAGTTATCCCAAATAGCTTAGTACAAGCGCTAATGGAACCTGGCAGTATCTCCAAAATTACCACACTAAAATCACATGCCATGACACCAAACTTCTACAGTTGTACAAATATGGTCTGTACTCACAAAACGATGCATTTGGAAGTTTGTACATAGTCCAGGAGTTTATTATTATCAACACAAGCCTGATAGCTTCTCTGCTGCTAAAGCTGCGTCGATGTCACTTCCTTGATCTGGGAGCTTCAAAGTAAGATGAGGGTTGATCTACTACTGTAGACAACAAAGTATATGCTATATTCTACATGATTTTTTATGTTGTAAAGTTGTGCATTTATTTTATCAATGGAGAAATTGAGCAGCCTTGCTTTGTTGTCTACAGTAGTAGATCAACCCTCATCTTACTTTGAAGCTCCCAGATCAAGGAAGTGACTTTGACGCAGCTTTAGCAGCAGAGAAGCTATCAGGCTTGTGTTGATAATAATAAACTCCTGGACTATTTTCAAACTTCCAAATGCATCGTTTTGTGAGTACAGACCATATTTGTACTACTGTAGAAGTTTGGTGTCATGGCATGTGATTTTAGTGTGGTTATTTTGGAGATACTGCCAGGTTCCATTAACCCTTGTACTAAGCTATTCGGGATAACTCAGTAACTCAGCTGATGTTCAGCCAATATCGAAAAAACTTCGGGTGGGCTACTTGGCTGGATGTCACGGTTCAAATGACCCTAGGGTGAATCTTCTCCGAACTATCACTTTAAGATGTATTCATTGACATTATCAACAACTTGACACACATAAGTCAGAGCAGCAGGGGGACACAGTTAAGCAGTGTAAATACTGTGGCTCTTACCAGTCGGTCACTGCGGGAGAAATCCTTCTTTTTCTTTCCAGGAGCCCAATTTTCTGGCCTTCCAGCGGCATCTGTACACAGAGGTGAAGTTAGATATTGTGCGTGTATGGTTACGCTTGCTGTCAGTTAGGTTGTCAGCTTGCTTGCTTGAGTTAGGTTTACAGCGAACAATGTATTCAACTTAAAGAATTTAAGCGCTTTTTCATCAGTAAGGACCGCTCAGGGCTTGTTTTTACAAGTAAGTGAAAAACAGCTGAACTTGAAGTGTATTTTACAAAATGCAGATTGATATCTGTAATATCACACAGCCTCCTGTACTTAAAAGGTAGTTCATAATGTGGCAGTGAAACCACACGAGACCACTTACCTCCTACATAAAAACTCTGAGCCTTATCAACAGTCACACCATCATTAGTCTGTGCAGGAAACATATATGAAACATAAACAATTAGTGAAAATGTGTGTGTACAACAGTAAACAACAAAATTGTATTTTCTATGACTCAGCAGAACTGGTAATTCATTGTATGGTCTTGGAGGTGTGGCTATTAATTGACATGGGCGTGTGTGCCCATGCAATTCTTCTCACCTTCTCACACAAGTGATTCCACATTCCCATCACTGGTTTCCTGTAAATACCAGGACCGGTTGCTACAAACACCTGCAACACAAACATGGAGGGGATCCAAATGCTGCTTTAAGCCAAGTGTCTAAATAGGTGATGAGAGTCAGCCTCCAGCACAACATGACCGACCTGCACAGGCAGCTGTAGTGTGGCGAGGACATCCTCCACTTTGGACTTGAAAACTTCCGGTCTCAGTTTGCCTTTAGCGATCCCCATCTGGTTGGTGAAGAACACCACCTACAGAGGGAGGGAGACATCAGGGAAGAAGATCCAATGATAATGTTTAGCTTTATTCGTAACATCAACAACTTTATCATTGATTGTAGCCAACTTAAGGAAGGATGGATGTGGGCAAGAATTTACTTGGAGGTAAAAAATATCTAAGTACAACTTTCTAAATGGACAAATCCAAAATTGCAATAGGATTTAAAGGTTAACCATCCATTTGGCTCGTTCCCACCTTATATCCTTTTTTTAGCAAGCTGGCCAACCTGGGCTGAATCTCAGGATACAGGATTCTGGTAATTAAACACAAGGACTGTCAAAACAAACCGTGCACATAAGAAACAATCGATATTAGGCCAGATGAGGTAGAAATTCAATTATGGAGAACTGAAAAAGGTTGAAGCTGCTAACAATTAACAGAGAAAGTTCAGAACAGCGAGCATACCTCCAGTCATCTGGTGCAGTAGGAAATACTTTGCCAGATTTGGTAGTGATGATGCAGCCATCAATGTCAAACCCAGCAATCTGGAGGCAGAAAGGAGCCACATAAGCCAAAAAATAAATAAACAAATCGCACAATAGCAAGAATGTGTACAAAACACAAAACTGTACCTAAATGTCTTATTTTCACCAAAATAATGTGTCATTCAATGAAATCAGACAGAGGAAAAAACAGCCCCAGTCCTGTCCCATATCCAGGATTATTCTTCATTAGCTGTTAATTTAAAACAGCCCCCACCTTGTTACTTGCTTTGACACCTGCAGCAGTATAAAGCATCAGGTTGCTGATGTGCTGCCAGCTGCTCGTCGTACACGCCTTGGTCAAAGATGAAGAGGTTGAAGATTGGATGCCTTTACTTTCCTCGGTCAAAGACTTTTCAGCAAACTCCTGCAGGTGCCTCAGCTTTTCCTCAGCCAGTCTCTCCTCCTCATCCTCCTCTTCCATCCCTTTATCTAAAGCCTCCTCGTCTCTTCTCTGTCGCTTCACCTCAGCGTGGCCCCTCTCCGGGCTCAGCTTCCTTTTGGATAACTAAACAGAAAAACAACATGGACACCATCTCACATTTTAGCCTCACAGGATAAACATATTTGTTGTAACATCGAAGGAATAAGTAGATAACACGCCACTTTAAGTTCTACCTTTGTGGGAGAGGTGGCAAAGAAATCCTTTATGCTGCGTTTGGGCGTCGGACTCGCCTGAGCCTCTTTCTCTTTCCCGTTCTTCCCTGCTTTGGTCTTATCTGTGGCTTTTAGTCCTCTTTTTGCCATGCTGGAGGCTGTTCCATTGGAGCTCAGAGAGAAGTTGAGTGTAAATGGATGACTTTGGTTTACCAGGTAGAGGGTGCCTCCGTGAGTGAGTTTACCAGACTGGCTGCGGCCCAGCCTCTCGCTACCCAGGAAACTGGGATTGGGACCCAGCTGTGGAGGGAAATATAACATATGTGGACTTTGGACTGTAGAATATAGTTAAGGGGCTGTGCGACAACCAGGGTGGGTCTACAAGTAAACCATAAAGGTATGCTGACATCAGCTTTTCAAAAAAAATGACACAACTGATTGTATATTGTTTGCTTTGAGGCATAGTGCTGAGTCAAGCATAACCTGGCAATGGAAACTGTCATTTCACTTGGAAGTTGATAATATCGAAGGGCTGAGCTTAAATGTGTGTGTTTTCTTACCTGACTAACAACTACATCCTGGTCTGCATAACAAGCAACCACTTTCACTGAAAAACAGACAAGAAGTATCAAATGACTAACAGTCACGTGCAAAATAAAGTACACCCCCACACTAATCGTTTTAAGATTAATCAACAAATATCCATAACGATGGTTATAGTTCATCAAAGCAAAACTTTTACACAGTTTAAATCAAACTATCACCACCCCGAAACCCAGAAAACAAACAAACAAACAAACAAACAAAAAAATCCCACAGTCTTTACGTTTGAGTGGCCGTAATGGTAAACAAAGTGACGTTCTTGAGTACCTCTCCACAAATTGCTAATAAAAGTTCAGTTGTTCCAGCCAGCTCATGGGGGACTGAAAGAACCAAAACAGCTTAGGGACTAGAAGAGTCTGGAGACGAGGTTGGTTCGTTACCGCGAATAACAACACTACTGTCGCACTCCGCCTCACCCTGGTGCCTCGAACATTTCTTGTCGACGACTCCGGTGTCCGGACCTCGGCCCAGAATCACAGCTCGTCCATCCTGCAGAGGAATCCGGGCTCCCGACGCGCCCACCAGCGTGCACGACATTCTAGCTGTAGCTTTTCAACGCTGTTTGAGAACTATTTTTTGCAAGATTGACTCTGTGTTGTGGACGTCAAATGTAACTAACACAACTTAGTATCAGAGCTTGTTGAACAAGCTCTGATAGCCTACTAATAGAACAATAATAGAATAATAGAACAAGCCTTGTTCTAATATTATTCGTTACAGGCCAAACAAAAACCGAATTGGTGGCTATAAACAGGGGAGCACGTATTGCATTGTACAAGGGGTGCATCAGAAAAATATGTCCTAATAGAATTGTGCTCTCCTTTAAGGTTCCGTACTTTACCGGGTAATAGTTTTAAATGCAACAGCAGACGTTATGATATATTGATATTGAAATATTTTACATTTACATTTTTATTACAAGATGGCATTGACGTTAGTATGGAAGGATTTCACGTTTGGACAGTATAGGTGAGTCACTCGCTACTGTTTTAGTCCCCACCCAGTCAGATGACATACTTTACGCGAATAAAACGTTGAAGGAAATTAGAAATTCTTTAGCTCATGAACTTAGCCGGTTTGGAGACCGAACTAAACACTGTGAGTCTATGATGAAACAGATGTTAGACGAACGAAAGCAAAATGAATACACTGCTTGTTAACTTCTGAACGTGAAAGTTGAACGCGTTTTTGGAGGCGTGGTCATTGTTTTGAACCGATTTTGTACATTATAGGCGGACAGTGTCATTTAAAATGTTTGACCAAACAGTTATTACATAGCCTGCCCTATGCAACTGACGAACTGACGAGAGTAAATGGAAAATTATAGCAGAGACTGGCAGTACTGAAAGGGGTGGCGTTGTTCTCGACAATACCGCGATACAATTGAACCACATGGCCGAAACTAATTGTTTGTCATTGGTTATTCTGTAAGCAGTAAAATATACCAAACTGAAAAACAAACTATATGTGCTTTCTGTGACATAACAAGCTGTACGTGTATTAGAAAATTGATGGATGCACTGGCCTCATTTGAGTATGCTGAATGGTTCTATGGTTTAGGGTGACCATACGTCCGTATTTCCCGGGACATGTCCGTATTTCACGGGACGCCCGGGACAGGAAGTGAAATACGGACGTGTCCCGGGAAATACGGACGTATGGTCACCCTAAAAGTTTAATTTCTTAGAAACTGTTCATTGTTTTTTATTTTCTTTTTTTTTTAAATGTTCAAACTAAAGTACAGAAAGAAAAAACGATCTTGGATTTTCTAAGACCTCTTTGACCTCTATTTTTTAAGAAACATAAGATATCCTTAATTTTACAGACTACAAGTTCTTTTATGTTCACATAATCTACAACTACAGTCTACACTATTGGCAGTCTCATTGGATTGGATTCGGTCTCAAGTCAGGGTGTACCTAAATCTTATTTTGTTATTGGAACAATAGTCACAAACTGAGAATGTTGACAGACTGGTGTAATTTTCCAAACACATTGTCATTGGTATGTCCTCTCTGAAGTCCCTCCTCTTATTGTCATTTTCCCTCAGCAACTCACTCCCTTCCCTGCCCTCATTTACATCCTTTCTTCTGTCCCGTCAGGTAGCTTCCTTCTGTGAATCGCTTGTCTGGAAAATTGCCGTGCAGCAGTCATATGACACCACCAGTAAGACAATTAGTTCAAATTTAATTCAAGTTTTAGTTGTGCTTTTAAGTTGTGTTTATCTCTAAAGACAATCAATGAGTACTTTTTAGCTAGTTGTTGTTGACATGCTGTTGTTATAATTCAGTGGTCATGTTTGCCATCAGGACTACGTTTCTGTTTTAATATGTCAGCTCTCTGTTTCTCTTCCTGCAGGACTGATTGACTGACTAATTCTTTTAAAAGCACTTTGGCTACCATTCGGCCCTCCACTTTCCTCGCACACCATGTCTGACCAGCCAATCCAAAACCACCATGAAAGGGCCTACATGTCTTTAATGAGAGGCATGAGAGAGCTGGACCTCCGCGGCCCCTGCGTTCCCAGCGACCTGGTGCTGATCGGAGACCATTCCTTTCCTTTGGTGATGAACAGCCGCGGGCAGGTCCTGATGGCTGCCTCTCTGTACGGCTGTGGAAGGATTGTTGTCCTGGGTCATGAGGGCTACCTTACTGCTTTCCCTGCGCTGGTAGAGAATGCTCTGACCTGGCTGAGAGGTGACGGATCAGACAACGTCTCCGTAGGGGTGCACAAAAACGTCAAGGCGGTCGCAGAAAATCTCAGCAGATCCCACTTCCAGGCAGAAGTGGCTGGGGCCTTTAGTACCAAACTTGGGGTTGGCGTGTATGTGACAGATGCGTACAGTGTGGGCGCTGACCCGAGCGACCTGGTGGCATTTCTGAAAGCAGGAGGAGGGGTGCTGATTGCAGGGCAGGCGTGGAGCTGGGCTGCAGAGCACCCCAAGGAGAACACCTTGCATCAATTTGAAGGGAACAAGGTGTCTGGTGTTGCAGGGATCTACTTCTCTAAGCACCCAGGTGAGGTAGAGACCCTTCCTATCTACCCACAGATCCCATCCTCCTGGATGGCCATAGTGTAAGTGGACATTCTATATTTAATAATGATAATATGTTTGTTTATTCAGTCACACAGTAAACAAAAATCATAGCATTTTAAAGTGATTGAAAAGGCATAGGCTGAAGCATAATGTTTATATTTAAGCCTGTCCTATAATTATAATATTTCTTTTACAACACACCAAATTACGACCTTCTTATTCCAGATGAAATCCCCCTATGATATATTATATAAAAAAAATATGTCAACTTACAACCAGCGCAATATATTTCACATATTTTGCATAGATTTGTGTGTGAAAATAACATCAAGCTCTATTATTAAGATTAGTTTTAAAGATAAAAAAAAAACTTTTAACTCATGATGACAGATGATTGTGGTGCTTTCTTTTACAGCTACAGTAATGCATGCATATAACAAATGATACTATTATTGTAAAAATAAGTATCAGAATGAAATATCATGTGGTGAAATGATGAAAAATAGATTTAATGACAGTGAGAGACTGATCCTTTACTTCAATTCTTTACACTCTGGCTGTCTCTGTTGTATCCTCCTCCCCCCTTCAAATACAGAATGGGGAAAGATTTTGAGGATGACTTGGAGTTCTTACTCCAGGGGGTTTCAGAGTTTAACATCCCCGATGGACTCGTAGCTTCTGAGGTTCTGGTCCATGGCCCACTAGCCTTCCCCATTGGGACCGTAGACAGTAGACGGGCATTCCTGGCTGGAGCGTACTACGGGCAGGGACGGGTCATTGTGGTTACACATGAAGGACTAATGGGGAATGAGGTATTCTGGAGTTTAAGTTAAAACAATTATGTGAGAATTTGTTCATTGATTATATGATATGATTAAGACAGTAATTAGAAGTGCTTTCACTACTTATTTAGTTTCATGTTTAGTTTTTGGTGATGAGAAAACAACTACTTTTCTTGCAAAAAAAATGCTTTTTATCACAGGCGATGGCTCCATTCTGGAACAATGCCATTCACTGGTTGGATGAAGGCCGAAGAGGAGTCGTTGGCGTGGTGCCTGATCATGCCCTCAACATTCTCAGCAAGTCGGGCCTGAAGTGTGAGAAAACAGGCTTCAGGAAAGACCTGAGTGTGTTTGTTTGCACAGCGTACAGTGGGGACCATACGGAAGAAATCCAAAACTTTGTAGCAGAGGGAGGAGGCCTGCTCATCGGTGGACATGCCTGGTACTGGGAACAGACGCATTATGGGCAAAACCCATTAGTTGATTTCTCAGGTATGATAATGTTAAGGAATGATGAGATCACAAGATCGATTCCCAGTATGTTCATGGTAGTTCTGGCTTGTTTTCGGACCAGTAATGTTATTTATTCTTGCATGACTTTGGTTACCTGGCATTCTTACGAGAAATGGAAATGGTGTCAGTGATACAAATGTTCAAATGTCATTTTAACAAAAAAAAAAAAAAAAATGAGAGTGAAGGAAAGGTGGCATGAGGAGGCAATAGACAGAGGAAATAAGCCGTCCGAGTGAGGGGAAAAAAAGGCTGGAAAGAATCTGGGTCCACAACAAGAGACTAATCCCCTTTTCTCACCAAGTAAGCTCTACTTCTTCAGAATTCTTAGAGCCAGGTAGCCTGGGAATTCCCATGCTGCTTTGCGCGCGATTTCATTCACACTGCAAAGGCAGCCTGGAAACCACCGCCCTTATTTTTGCCTGAGTTAGGGAACCAATCACAGAACGGGGGGGGACAGCAAGACGATGACGACGTCTATGCGCGACACCGAAGCTTGTAGAGTGTTAATCCAACATGGCAGCGGACACAACGTTACCGTTCGATGCAGCCTTAGAAAGTGTTTTAAGTAGCTTAGAACGCAAGTTTACTTTTATTTTACTTTTTTTTTCTGCTTCTTCCTCATCGAATTTCTGTTGCTCTGCATACGTCATCTGGTATAAGTGATACAACTGGCTATGAATCACGCGCAATGCAGAATGGGAAGAACCAGACGCCATTTGATAGACATTCGTAGCGCCCAATAAACGGCTCTAGGCATTTGTAAACCACGCCTCAAATACGAGAAAATGCACACCTAGTTCCCAGACCACCATCTCATCGAGATGTGGACGCGTCAGCCAGGCTAAGAGCCAGATGCTATACGGAAAACCAATCTGCATTTCTCCTAATTTTGATCAGAAGCTTCATGTTCAACGGCGTGCTATAAACCTCGCTTACTTCACTATCCAAAGTGAGGTATGAACTTAGGCAAACTGTTTCTGAGCAGGAACACAGAATGCTTTTGGATGGGAACTATATGGTTCCAGGGAACCATTGTACCAGGAAGGTGGCATCTCAGGGTAGTGGTTAAATGTGGTGCTTTATGTGACTGAAGTAGAATGTTTTCATTTCAGTTCCTAAGAAGTAGTTAGTTGTGCCTGATTAATGATTGCTCAGAGGAGCATTCACAAAGGGCTATGCTGTTCTATAACCATAAAAGCATAACAGCATACTTACATTTGCATACCTAAACTATATTTAAAAAAAAAAAAACATACAATGGCACCATTGATGATGGCTGGCTGGAGGTAAGAAAGAAAAAGCATTCTAAAAAGGGGGATTTCTGCAGATACAGCAGCCACACAAGGTAGGTCAATTTATCTTGTCAACTGCTCAGGGAGAGAAAAGATGGTGAGGATATCAGAATGGTGCTGAGGACACCAATAGGTCAGGAGTGGAACTGCAAGACACACTCAAGAAAAGACAAGCAGCTCAAGTGGTGTTATGCTACCACAAACCAAAGGAGCATAAACCGACATGTTAATACGCCACAGTGTACATATGTAACAGAACTGCAATCAACTAAAGGTTGCAATATCTTTCAGGGAACAAAATCTTGAACAAAATGGGCTTGAGCATATTGGGTGCAACAATTTCAGGAGGCATATACAAAGCCCCTGTTCCCAGCCAGGCCATCAAAGATACCTACCACTTCCGCCACCTTCTACACCGATTTGCAAGCCACGTGACTGCAGGTGATCAACTCAGCCAACATGAGGAGGAATGTCTGAAAAAGCTGGGCAACGACTGTGCTACCTACTTAAAAATGAAGGCTCATGACTGCTGCTTCTACAACCAGGTGGTGTCCACACTCACAGACATCTTGAAGAGGTCGGGCCTGCCGCAGGTGAGTAGACAGTGAGAAATCAAACTGAAACATTCCCGTAGGACTGCACAAAACTGTACCAACACATCATGCTGTACCTGATGAACATTAACTATTATACCCCAACCACTCGTTTGTTTTTCATTATTGTTGTCAAGGTGAGTGACAGCTGCCCTGTCAACAGTCCCAAAGACCACCTTCTTCTCAATGTAGGGTCAGAGGTGTATAAGGTTTGCCCAAACCCAGATGCACTCCTGCCCTACCTCATCAAGCATAACCCAATAATGCCAGTCGTTTACAACCAAAGGCTCAAGATTCATGTTAACACAGCAGGTGAGATCAGTTCTAAGTGCAATACATGAGTTCAGCTTGTATTTGCACACAAGTGATTGTCTCATTCACATATTTGTCATGCACTATTGGATTCTGTATGTTTTGTTCCAGATGTGTTATGATTAGGGCTGGGCAACGATTAAAATTTTTAATATAATTAATCACGTGATTTCCCTGATTAATCACGATTAATTGCATTTGTACGCAGAATCCAAAAATGAATTCAAAAGTGGTGTATAGCTTTTAGCATTTAGTTTTATTTTAAATGTACTGCCATATGAATGAAAGTGCCATAACATTTGTTGTGCAAACACACTTCTACAGAGGCTTCTACAGAAAAACATCAGCATTTTTATCTAGTTTTTCTGTAGAAGCCTCGCTCCACTGTCTGTTTCGTTGAATGACTTGCTGGTATCAATTGTGTGTTTTGCCTTTAAGTGATATTTTAGACTGGAACTACTACGATGATAAGACAATTCAACTTGGCAGTGTTTACAGATGACTTTGGTTCTGTCGACTCTGCCGTCTGGAAGAACTTTAAAATGAAAATGGCCGAGTAAAAGTTCCGTACCCTTCTCCATGTTTGGTGGATCCGCCGATTACTTTCTTTTCCGGTTCCGCAGCAGACAGCAACAGACTTTTACAAAATAAAAGCCTGTGAGCAACAGAGTTTTACAATAAAAAAATAAATAATGAAACAGGGGTGGTCCGTGGAGTAGTGGGTTGAGCAGGCGCCCCATGTACAAGAGGCATTAGTCCTCGCTGCAGCTGGCCCCAGTTCGAGTCCCACATCGGATGGCCCTGAGCTGCATGTCGTTCCCCCTCTTTCTGCCCCATGCTTCCTGTCTCTCTCAACTTTCCTATCCATTAAATGCACAAAAGCCCCCCCCCCCAAAATGTTTTGTTTTTATTTATTTTTTTAAATAAAAAAAAATCTGCGTTAATTCGCGAGAAAATATTTATCGGCGTTAAGTAATTAACGAGTTGCGGTAATAATGCGATAATAATGAGTTAACTCGCCCAGCCCTAGTTATGATATCACTCAACATGCCAAAAGACTTTGTAAACATTGCTGACTATAACTTTGGTGCTGTATTTATGTGTTTGTGTGTGTCAGGAGGGGAGGAGTGGATCAGTACTGGTCTCTACCTCTCTCCTGGTATGAAGACCTTTTTGGCCATGCCAGCGGAGATAGCCGACAAGGGATGGCAGGTACTTTCCAAAAAAATCAAATGGTAATTGTGTCAGCTGTTTTTCTGATGTCGTACCCCAATGCAAACCCCTGTCCCAGTCCCACCTCCCAGCACAGCTGAGAAAGTCAATCCTTACAGATTTGTATAGAATGTGTGAGCCACAGTAGCAGCTGCTCTCAGGGGAATACCTGTTTCATTTCTTAGTGTGAGCCATAGATTTGAGAATATTGTTAAATCACACTGACGGGATTGTGAAAATAAAACTATAGAAGAAACATCTGATCTCAGGGCATTGCCTTTTTTGTAGGAACAAGCACAATAACTCTTAAACGTAACTATTTTTTACAACTTCCCAGCAGGAAATGGAAGTTATTATAGCACAAAATGCCTGTACTTAAGGAAACTGGGCAGTCTGAAGGAGCAGATCAAATGAAATGCATCTTTGTGAGAGATAGCCATTGGAGATAGGAGATGGGATGAACCATATTTCCAAAGCAGTAACACTTAATTTCATCCGCAGATTCAGATCGGCTGCCAAACAGATCAGCTGAATGCTGCAGAGTTGAAGAGGGCTCCACGCGTACACGAGCGGTTTCCTGTTACCTCAGAGATGGTGCAGGTGTGGAACCTGTGGGGAGGACTCATCTACCTGGTGGCCCCACCCGAAACACAAGCAGGGGGGTTGGAGGTCATAGTGCAGATGGCTGTACCTGCACCCTATTATAAATCCGGCAAGTGTGTGGTGGATGGAATTGTGGTTTGTGTTTATAGTGTAGGTTTTCTGGCTAGTGATGGAGGATTTAGAGCAGTGTATCATTGGAACACGTTGTCTTGTTATTTAAAGCAAGCTTCTCCGCTCTTAAAAAACACAAAAGGATCCTGATAAGTTGAACTTTTACTCTAAAACCTCTGAACAGGTCTGTGGCTGCAATTGTTGAACACATAATGAAACTTATAAGAAAGAAATGATATTGTGATATTGATATTTTTATTGATAAAGTGCTCATTTTCTTTCATTTGTTCTTTGCAGGTGTGACAACAGCAGCCGACTGGTCATTGCTGCGCACAGCTCCTTCACCCTGGGCAGAGTTGGAGTTTGACAACATCATCCTCACTGTACCATCAGAAGCAGTGCGGAACCTAGACCACCCCGATGCGTTGGCGACCCACTGGAATGACATGATGAGGGGCATTGCTGACCTCGCTGTCATACCTCACAGGTTTCCACGCAAAGAACGCTTTGTTGCAGATGTGCAGATTTCTCATGGTAAGGGTGTTTGGCTTTTTTAAATGCTGAAGTGCATACACAGTCATGTGGAAAATAAGGAGCACCATCTTTTTTTTTTTTTTTCTTAGCTTTTACATATAGGAGCAGAACAAAAAACTCTTCTGGTCTTTTTTACGGGTCTTGAAATGGGGTCATATCTACTTCAAAAGAAAAACACACAACTTATTGCTTTGTGTTATTTTACAAAATGCAGAAGCAATGTGTAAAAAAAAAAACAAGAGCAGCCCATGATTCAGTAGCTTGCAGATTAACAGACCTCACTTGAAGTAATTATTTTCTGTATGACGTTATCAGTCTCACACATCGTTGTGTAGATATATTCGCTTATTTTTCCACTTTTCTTTACAATAGTGCTTCAGTACATTGAGCTATGTAGGCATTTGTTTATTCACAGCTCTCTGATGGTCCCCCTCACAGCATTTCAGTCAAGTTGACTGGACCATTGCAACACCTCGTAGATTTGCTGCTGTGCTGGGGATCATTGTCTTATTGCATGACCCACTTTTAGCCAAGCTTTAGCATAGTCAATGATTGCAAGGTGCTGAGGTCCTGTACCTGCAAAGCAAGCCCAAATCATCACCGTGCAATGTGTTGACATAATCGTCAACAACGGACTCCAAATGGTTTGGAGAAGGCCTTATAAGCCTCTCTAGACTGATAGTAATCAACATTTTTGTCTTTTAAGTTAATTGATGATGTCTTTCTTCTGCTTTTATAGAGGTACTCACAATAAGTGATGATCAATTAATCACGTACATCATCAGCACCTGTCTGGTACTTGAAAACATATAATATGTTGTATTCACCTGATTTTAAGAGCTGGTAAGGACCAATTACCCCAAAACATAAACCTTAGTACTGAAAATGGGTGTAGTTTCTTCTTTTACTTGACTGGATACTGCTTTATATTCACTTATCCTTATAAGAGTCCCGCTTAAATGAGGCTTCTTTCTCTGTCCTGAATCTTACTGGGAGACAGGCATTGCACACATGGACCAATCTGTTAAGATTTAAGACAAAGACAGCTATTTACAGTCAGTTTCACCAAGCCTGTATGTTTATATGCTACCTCTGTTTTTAGCATTTTTGCATATTATATCATTTCCAGAAATTTTAGAGCAATCAAGTTATATCAGGTGTAAACTGCAGAATGACCCAGAATGATAATGTCTTGGAGTTTAAAGATATCCATCCAAAATTACGAGTGTTGTAGCACATGCTAATACACATTATATGTCTGTACCACAGCTACTGATTCAGAGAAATTTTATATATATATATATAAACCACTGTTAGCTTCGTTGTTTTTTTCTGTTCAGGTTGGATGCATGCAGGTTATCCTATCATGGCACACAAGTCCTCAGCAGCTGAGCTGGTCAGTGTTGAACATGCTCGGAGTAATGGCCTGTGGGGCCCCATCCATGAGCTCGGACACAACCAGCAAAGAAGCTGCTGGGAGTTCCCAACACACACAACAGAGTGTACATGCAACCTGTGGTCAGTGTATGTGCATGAAGAGGTGCTGGGGATCAACAGGGCAATGGTAGAGTATATCATTTATGTCCGTGAAACCGGTGACTAAAACATCAGTCTTAGGTCATTTCGTTACGTGTTTCTCAATACGCCATAGTGTCAAAATATTTCACTTTCTGCTGGGATTACATTATGCACAATCAGGATATTTTATTGTGGTTCATGCAGGCTCATCCAGCTATGACTCTGGAAAATCGAAACAGTCGAGCAAAGCAGTATGCAAAGGAGGGCAGGAATCTCAGCGGCTGGGACATGTGGGTGGCCCTGGAGACATATATGCAGGTGAGAGAAACTGTGCTCGGACCTCACTGGAGTCAAAACAGAATTACACACTGTCATAATCATAAGTAATGTAAACAAGACTTTTAGTGCTGATAACAGAAAAAATTTAGAAAAAAATGATGACTTTATTTTTCACATTTATCTCTCTTTTTCTTCTGTAGCTCCAGGATAAGTTTGGCTGGGGTGCCTTTAAGAAGGTGTTTGCTGCCTACCACAAGATGAGCAACTTTCCCGGGGACAACAAAGGCAAGATGAACCTGTATGCTGAGACTTTCTCTCAGTCTGTGGGGATGAACCTGACGACATTCTTTAAAGCCTGGGGATGGCCCATAGAAACAGCGACCGAGCAGAAACTCTTCAACCTGCCTCCCTGGAGTGATCACCCCATGGTCCAGTATGACTGAATCTCAGACTTCTGCAGATTAAGGATCACTCACATTGTTGGTAAAATCCGTTTCTTGGCATGAATTATAGTATGAGAGATTTGGTAAAATGATTTTGCTCTCTCTTGCTGCATTTTGACCATATTTATCGCATTATTTGAAAAAGAGAAACACAAAATATGCACTGTATTTCACCAAAGACATAGAAGGCATGGATAAATAAATACATCATTTAAAACTATAACATTGAAATACAAGATACTATTCAACATGCATAAGTTAAAATGTTTTATTTTATTTCAGAATGTTTTCTTTTATTCAAAACAGGACACATGACTATGCTTAAACTGAAAATTCAGTACTTATATTTCTTTTTCTTTAAGCTCTCTCCTGGAGCCACTTGTTTTGCGCTACTGATCCCGTACCCTCTTAAAGATACAGGTTCTTGATATTTTCACTTTAACCATACCTGAGACAGTAGGGAGTCATATAGCTTCATAGCAACAGTTTAAAGTCATTCATGAGATAAAGGGAAGCTTTTGTTCTGAGTCATGATTACGTAGATGCTCTTAGAGAAATGCTACTCTGTAGAAACATAGTTACTATTAAACTATTGTACTATTAATCAGTTTAAATGTTTATATGATATATCTGCTCCATTTGATTATTGTCAAAGATGCATAATAAACATTTGTTTACCTTTCTAATAATTCTCTTTATTTATCCAGTTCTCACACAAGGACAATAGTTAGGGACACATGTACGATTAATCAAATTTACAAAGACAACTATGTATACTTTTATATGAAAAATGAAGTGCTCCCTCTTTCAATTCCAAGGTTTTATTTATCGGGACATAATAAAAAGTCAGCTGATCCTAACCAAGTCATCTAATTAGGTAAACCTACTACACCCTTTTGGATTTGCTGAGCAATGGATGTTTAAAATGTATTATATATAAATCTATTCCTTGTGACTTTTCCTTTTGAGGAGTTGCACTGTAACTAGAACCTTATAGACCAAGTACATATCTACACAAATCAAAATGATGAGTATGAATGTAAAAGTGGCCTGTTTGAAGCCCCAGACTCGTTCTTGAATTCCTGCAAAAGAATGTCATTTCACCACCCCTTCTCAAAAGTAGCTGCTACTATATAGATTAATTAGCCCAATGGCTCCAGCATCAGAAATGCATCCATTATTCTGATTCATCTTTACCAAAGGGGAAATAAAAAGAGCTAAATAAAATTTGAAATGGGGAAAATTGTAAAAACGTGGATGGTTTGATATGGGTTAACCCACCATTACCCAGCTGTCTTTATGAGAACAAGAGCTGTAACAAAATCAGTTTGAGCCTGCTGGACAGTTTGGCAGAGTTCCTATAAGCCCTCTGTGCTTATCCAGCCTATCAAAGATACCAACCACTTCCACTACCATAAACACCTCTTTCCTGTCAGTCAGGGAGTAGAGCAAAGCATACTGCATGTTGAAAAGCAAAAACTATCATACTAATGAAAAATTACTAATACTGCCAGTATTACCACACTTCAGATCAAGATCACCAAATTTGAATTTTTGAAAATAATTTTTGAGGAAGACACCAAATTTTATCCCAGCATAAATCATTTACACAACTATTCCAGTGAAAAATTACAGGAGAAACAGATCTGATATTACATTGGAAAAGAGCACGAATTTTACAAATTTTCTTTTTGCTAGAAGAAGGGTTAAAACATATTTTCCCAACTGGTGAGTTGGTTACCTCAGTGAAGGGAGCATCAAGTATAGAGGCAGATGTGTTGCTTTTAAATAATATTATTACCCCATGTGGGATTGCATCAAAGATGATGGCAAATTGTTTTGGAGTTACGGGTATTCCATAAAATTGAAGGAACTCCTCATAAGAAAATAAGCTACCATTGCTATTGAATAGTTGTTTGACCCAAATTATATCATTGTTGATCCACTCCCTTAAGAATATTGATTTGTTCTTATAAAGTATATCTTTGTTATTTCATATGGAGTAACGGTGTGGTGAAAAATTGTGTTTGTATATCATTGACCAAGTAGTGCTTGTTTATGAAAGTTTGAAAGACAAATATGAATTTTCCCTATGTTATAGTTACATGCTAAGAGGAATTTTAGGCCACCAATTTTAGAAAAAATATGATTGGGTTTTTTAGAAATTGTTTGATCCAATTGATTTTAAAAGTGTTGTTCAAAGAAGCAAAGTCCAAAAAATTAAGTCCTCCATTCTCATATGTGTTTATGACAACGGATTTTTTTATGTAATGCATTTTGTTCTTCCATAAAAAGTTGAACAACAAAGTTGAAGCTCTATCCCTTTAATGGTTTTATTTAGCTGACTCGGTCTGAATGAAGCAGAGAAGTGATTCAAACGTCATCAGTGACGTCACATGAAGCAAGCTCCGGCCCACTGCTTCACTGCCCACCACTACCCTGTCGAGTTTGAAGCGTGCTTCGGAGCTTCGGTGTTGGAGGTAACATCACTAGTTGGAAGGATTTCACGTTTGGACAGTATAGGTGAGTCACTCGCTACTGTTTTAGTCCCCACCCAGTCAGATGACATACTTTATGCGAATAAACACGTTGAAGGAAATTAGAAATTCTTTAGCTCGTGAACTTAGCCGGTTTGGAGACCGAACTAAACACTGTGAGTTTATGATGAAACAGATGTTAGACGAAGGAAAGCAAAATGAATACACTGCTTGTTAACTTCTGAACGTGAAAGTTGAACGCGTTTTTGGAGGCGTGGTCATTGTTTTGAACCAATTTTGTACATTATAGGCGGACAGTGGCATTTAAAATGTTTGACCAAACAGTTATTACATAGCCTGCCCTATGCAACTGACGAACTGACGAGAGTAAATGGAAAATTATAGCAGAGACTGGCAGTACTGAAAGGGGTGGCGTTGTTCTCGACAATACCGCGATACAATTGAACCACATGGCAGAAACTAATTGTTTGTCATTGCTTATTCTGTAAGCAGTAAAATATACCAAACTGAAAAACAAACTATATGTGCTTTCTGTGACATAACAAGCTGTACGTGTATTAGAAAATTGATGGATGCACTGGCCTCATTTGAGTATGCTGAATGGTTCTATGGTTTAATTTCTTAGAAACTGTTCATTGTTTTTTCTTTTTTTTTTTTTTTTTAATTTTCAAACTAAAGTACAGAAAGAAAAAACGATCTTGGATTTTCTAAGACCTCTTTGACCTCTATTTTTTAAGAAACATAAGATATCCTTAATTTTACAGACTACAAGTTCTTTTATGTTCACATAATCTACAACTACAGTCTACACTATTGGCAGTCTTATTGGATTGGATTCGGTCTCAAGTCAGGGTGTACCTAAATCTTATTTCGTTATTGGAACAATAGTCACAAACTGAGAATGTTGACAGACTGGTGTAATTTTCCAAACACATTGTCATTGGTGTGTCCAGAGCCGGCCCAAGGCATAAGCGAACTAAGCGCCTGCTTAGGGCCCCGCGGCCAGTAGGGGGCCACCAAAAGCAATAAAAAAATAATAATAATTTCTTTTTTTTTTTGCATGTATGAGTGATGCTTTCTGTATGATCAAATATATATTATTGTAAAAATAAAATAAAGTAAAAATTTTTAGTGCTGCTGGTGATGTAGGCCTATGATTCATACTGCCGTTTTACGTCAAAGCTCAACTACCGTTATGTGCCTCCTGCTGCGCAATGTGCACTGAGCATCCAAAGCGCAGGTAGTTGTGGGGCAAAACAATGTCGCAAAAAAGGACATATCCGTCAGGAGCAGAGAAAAGAAAGAGGAAGAAGAGAAAAAAACGCCAAGATAAAGGTATGTTTGCATGTCATTGAATGTTAGTCAAAGAGATTTGTGAAGCTGTTGATAACATATTAGCTAGCTAGTTAAAAACTAAAGAGATTTATCTTTCAACTGGCCTGTTATGGCTTAATATTCATACTACAGTAACGTGTTTGTATTTGTGGGGTTGGGTTAGCCCTATATACACCCCCCCCGCCTTTTTTTTTTTCTTTTCCTTTTTGGCTTCAAGTTCTTGCTAATGTTTGATAGTAAACATCTGTTTGCTAGCAAGCGCAGTGCAAGCAATATGTTTTTGGATCAGGCTGATAGGCAGATGTTGCTCAAATTGTTTGCTGCAGAGCATGGTAATTTATGTGAGTAAAATAAACATTTTATTTTTCATTTTATTTCATTTTTTACATCAACTCATAATGTGAAACTTCCCCAGGAGCACTGTTAAAGTACTTTGGAGGCACAGAATCAGCCCAGTGCCAGTCCACATCCTCAGGCTCAACTGTGGGAAATGAATCAGGTCAGGGAAAGACTGGCACTACACAGTACATTTAATTTCTAAGTATAAGAATTACACCTGAAGGGAAATTAATTTAGTGAAAGTATCTCATTAATATGTGTGTATATGTATTTCATCTTAGGTCCATCTCCATCCTCTACGGAGCCTTGTCTCGCACCTCCATCCTCTGTTCCCACTGTCCCCTCTGTGTCTGCAACCACAGCTGATTTACCTGGTAAGTTAACAGCAAAACACCTTTTATAATG
Organism: Odontesthes bonariensis; assembly: GCF_027942865.1. Lineage (NCBI taxonomy): Eukaryota > Metazoa > Chordata > Actinopteri > Atheriniformes > Atherinopsidae > Odontesthes > Odontesthes bonariensis. Next base: position 29,175,005 of record NC_134514.1, read on the forward strand.
GCTCATTGTACTGCAGAACATTCAGAAATTAATAATTATGTCCAAAACTGTAATTTCATGTCCTTATCAGTCTTTCTTTTTTAATCATTGTATTTCTTTGGTCACTTCCTCAGCAACTTCCACCACAACGTCCCCTTCGCACCATGGATCATCATCAGCTCTGCCAGTTGATCCAGCTGAGTGGCCTTCTTTCCTCTCAGATTTAGACAGGACTGAGCAGGTAATCAGAGGGCTACCACCTATTAAGGAGAACTTTTCATTCCCCAAAAGGCATGATGGCCAAAGTTTCCATTATCACTATACATACAGACAGTTAGTCAATGGGGAAAAAGTAAAGCGGAGCTGCCTGACTTATTCAAAAAGTAGAGACGCAGTCTATTGCTTTTGCAGTAAAGTATTTTCAAAAAAGTCCTTAAAATTGGCAACTGAGGGACAGCGGGATTGGGTCAACATAGGTGCTCTGCTAAAACAGCATGAAAATGGTGAAGATCATTGCAGCAACATGGTGAAATGGAAGGAATTTGTCTTGCGTCTGTCAAAGGGGAAAACTATTGAGACAGAAATGGGCCTACTTGAGGCAGAAAAGAATCGCTGGAGAGATGTTCTCACACGCTTAATCAGTATTATCCAGTCACTAGCCGAAAGGAACCTGGCACTGAGGGGATCTGATGACACATTACATCAGGCCAACAATGGGAACTTTCTAAAAGAAGTGGAACTGATAGCTAAACTTGATCCTGTGTTGAGAGATCATGTGAGACGCATCGACAGTGGAGCAGAACATATCACATACTTGGGGAAAACGATTCAAAATGAGTTGATAACCTGTGTTAGTGATAAAATAGTGGAGACATTGGTGTCTGAAATCAAAGATTCAAAATACTATGCCATAATACTGGATTGCACCCCAGATGTTAGTCATCAAGAACAGATGTCTGTTGTTGTGTGCACCGTAAATCATGGAAAAACACCAGAAATAAAAGAGCACTTCTTGGGGTTTCTCCTATCTCCTGACTCTACTGGTCAAGGCCTATCTGAACTAATTCTTCAGAGGCTTGAAGAATTGAACATCCCCTTTGACGACTGTAGGGGACAGTCTTATGACAATGGTGTAAATATGAAAGGTGCAAATAAAGGCATGCAGGCAAGGCTTTCAAAAAGAAATCCACTTGCTTTTTATGTGCCTTGTGGAGCCCATAGCCTAAATCTAGTGGTCGCAGATGCTGCTAAAGTGTCCATGGATGCCACTTGCTTTTTTTGAAATCTGGAAAAAATATACAAAGTCTTCTCAGGTTCCCCTCAAAGGTGGACCATCTTGAAGAAGCATGTGAACATCACAGTAAAGTCTTGGAGTGAAACACGCTGGGAAAGCCGGGTTAAAAGTATCGAACCGTTACGCTACCAAACAGAAAAGGTGAGAGAGGCTTTGTTAGAAGTTAGGGAAAAAACTACTGACCCCATGGTAAAAGTTGAGACCCACTCGCTCGCTGAAGAAATCGGGTCATTCAGATTTCATATTTGCTGTGTGGTTTGGTATGACATTCTCTCCCAGATTAACACCACAAGCAAACTACTTCAGTCAGCCAACATGCAGTTGGATGTTGCAGTGGGCCTCATTCAGAAAAACTAAGAAAATTGAATCAGTTACAGGGCAACTGGTTTCAAAGATGCAGAGAATCTGCAAAAGAGACATGTGAACAAATGAACACAGAAGAGGCTGCGAACCACAAAAAGGCACTTTGCCTATGAGATTCCTGATGAGCCACAATCTGATGCGATGAAGAGACTGGAAGTATCCTTTTTCAATGCTGTGGTAGACTGTACCATCCAGTCTTTGGAGGACCGCTTCCAATCCCTAGGACGGGTCAGAAGCATTTTTGGAGTGCTTTCCAACTTTGGCCAGCTTGATGCACAGACAAGAAAGGACCAGTGTAAACGTCTCAGAGACAAACTCACCTTTGGAGAACAGTCTGATATTGATGGGAGTGCACTGGCTACAGAGATGGAGAACCTTCCAGTTCTCCCTAAAGCACAGATGAACCCATTTGAACTGCTCACTTACCTGTCTCAAAATGAGATCTGTGAGTTGTACCCAAATCCAAGGGCGCCGACTTATGTTTATGCCGGTGGGTGCTGGTGGTTCCCAACTGGGGGTCGCGACCCACAGAAAGACCCGTTTGCATAAAACCTTGCTTTCCAATAATATAACCGTTTCATGAGTTGGTCACTTTATTTGTATGTGTAATAAATGTATCCTATTTATTTTCCCTGCGGATGTCACATCAATATTTTACAATAAAATAGCCTATATTTGAATTGAAATTGATAATGGAATTAGGCCTACATTACAGTTGGCAAACGCTTTTCTACAAAGCGACTTAAAAACCGATGACATAATTACAACATGCACTGAATTGAACTGAAAATATATTTATACAAACTGAAACTAGTACTGAAACTTATACTCATGACTCGGAGACCGCATCCACTCAGATTCTTATACTTCTTTATTGGTCATACATAGTACGTCTTCTTAAAATGCACGCATGCTGGAGCAGGAGCCCCGGGCGCAGTATGTGCATTGCACCGCACATTTACTGAATTTAATGGTACATGACGTCGCCCAAAGTATCCCTGCATGTAGAAACTTCATGTCTCTCATCCGCGAGTTGATCACACTGATCAGAAATTCACCAAAACGACTCGCTTGGTTCAAGGAGTTTCAGGGTACAGATGCACCATCGCTGAGACCTCTCTGCCCCACTCGCTGGACTGTGAAGGCGGCCTCTTTACAATCCAATACTGCAAACTACAGTGCTTTGATGGACTTTCTAGAGGACTTGAGCGCAAATGAAAAAGGTGATGCAGGGGGTAAAGCCAGTGGCCTGCTCGTGCACTTGCAGAAGTTTGGAACTTTTTTTTCTTTGCGGCTCATGCTCACTTTCTTCTCTCGCGTGGAGGCGGTCAACGCCGCTCTCCAAAAGCGCCAGCTACACACACAGAGCGCAAGAGAAATGATTGACACACTGAGAGGTGATCTGAAGGCTATTCGGGAAGGATTCTGTGAATTTTGGGAAAACACTACAGCAGCAGCAGATGACATGGCTTTGGAAAGCCCGGTTTTGCCCCGACCAAGAAAAATTCCCCGCCGGTTGGAAAACGCAATTGCGCCAGCGTGCAGTTTCCAGACACCTGACGAGCTATACTATATAATGGTTGATTGTGTCACTTCAATGCTTGGATTTTTCCGTGGGTGCTCATTAATGCCTGTGGGTGCCTGGGCTCCGAAGCACCCACGCAGACGGCGCCTATGCCCAAATCTATGGGTAGCTCCACGGATAGCACTCTCCCTGTGACTGTTGCATCTGTCGAGCGGAGGTTTTCCAAGCTCAAATTAATAAAGAACTACTTGAGATCTTCCATGGCACAAGAAAGACTGAGTGGACTGACAGTGATAAGCATTAACAACAAAGTTGGCCATCAGATTTCTTACAGTGATGTCATAAATGACTTTGCCTCCAGAAAAGCCAGGAAGCACAGGTTTTAAGGAGTGGGTGGAGTATTGAGGAAGAGCAGAGTAAAACCAAAGCTTTTGCATTTTTGTTACCTGGTTTCAGGTAACTCTGTTCATTTACATCATTATTGAAGTATCTGCTTGACATTTTAATTCTGTCTGTTTTTGTACTGAATTGAATTTGTTATTATTTTTATATATTTAAGTGATTTTATTTGTTGTTGCACTTTATTGTTGTTCTTGCACTACAATTTTTTGCACATTGCTGTTGCAGTTTTTGGAAACCAGATGACACTTTTACAGTAAACGCAAAGCTTTAATCATTTGGAATGTTGTGAAAATCAACCTCAGGCCACTCTTGTAGCTGAATGTGCTACATTTTTAGATTAAAAACCATATGTGGCACCCTGAACATCATTCATTGGTAATATTTGTATGTTTGCATTGGTATTATTTATGTTATTACCTAGGCCACCCCCTTAAATGTGTAAAGACATGTCAGGCGCATTAAATTTATACTGTAGTAGGTGTGTGAATGATCAACAATCAATATTATTGGCAGAAATAGAGGGCCCCAAAATCAAATTTTGCCTAGGGCCCCATGGAGGCTTGGGCCGGCTCTGGGTGTGTCCTCTCTGAAGTCCCTCCTCTTATTGTCATTTTCCCTCAGCAACTCACTCCCTTCCCTGCCCTCATTTACATCCTTTCTTCTGTCCCGTCAGGTAGCTTCCTTCTGTGAATCGCTTGTCTGGAAAATTGCTGTGCAGCAGTCATATGACACCACCAGTAAGACAATTAGTTCAAATTTAATTCAAGTTTTAGTTGTGCTTTTAAGTTGTGTTTATCTCTAAAGACAATCAATGAGTACTTTTTAACTAGTTGTTGTTGACATGCTGTTGTTATAATTCAGTGGTCATGTTTGCCATCAGGACTACGTTTCTGTTTTAATGTGTCAGCTCTCTGTTTCTCTTCCTGCAGGACAGATTGACTGACTAATTCTTTTAAAAGCACTTTGGCTACCATTCGGCCCTCCACTTTCCTCCCACACCATGTCTAACCAGCCAATCCAAAACCACCATGAAAGGGCCTACATGTCTTTAATGAGAGGCATGAGAGAGCTGGACCTCCGCGGCCCCTGCGTTCCCAGCGACCTGGTGCTGATCGGAGACCATTCCTTTCCTTTGGTGATGAACAGCCGCGGGCAGGTCCTGATGGCTGCCTCTCTGTACGGCTGTGGAAGGATTGTTGTCCTGGGTCATGAGGGCTACCTTACTGCTTTCCCTGCGCTGGTAGAGAATGCTCTGACCTGGCTGAGAGGTGACGGATCAGACAACGTCTCTGTAGGGGTGCACAAAAACGTGAAGGCGGTCGCAGAAAACCTCAGCAGATCCCACTTCCAGGCAGAAGTGGCTGGGGCCTTTAATACCAAACTTGGGGTTGGCGTGTATGTGACAGATGCGTACAGTGTGGGCGCTGACCCGAGAGACCTGGTGGCATTTCTGAAAGCAGGAGGAGGGGTGCTGATTGCAGGGCAGGCGTGGAGCTGGGCTGCAGAGCACCCCAAGGAGAACACCTTGCATCAATTTGAAGGGAACAAGGTGTCTGGTGTTGCAGGGATCTACTTCTCTAAGCACCCAGGTGAGGTAGAGACCCTTCCTATCTACCCACAGATCCCATCTTCCTGGATGGCCATAGTGTAAGTGGACATTCTATATTTAATAATGATAATATGTTTGTTTATTCAGTCACACAGTAAACAAAAATCATAGCATTTTAAAGTGATTGAAAAGGCATAGGCTGAAGCATAATGCTTATATTCAATATAAACACAAGAAACTTGTGCTAAAGAAAATAAAAATAAAATAAAGGACCAGACTAAGTGAATAATTCCCTACACTCCCTATTATATAGATCAGTGAGCAGTGCTGACCAACATATCATTGGGGTCATCAGGTGGGAACCTCCTTTCATCAGTGTTTCGTCTAGTTGGGCCCACGACACCTCCAGGAGGCTAGACAATGACCACTGCCGTCCCAGAGTCACCCCCCTAATGCCAGCCAACACTGCCCCTCACACCACAACCACCATAATCTACTTCAGCCTCTCACCAACTGCACACCAGTCACAGCGGGGTGGGGATGCAAACCCTGGTTCGGGTAGGGGAAGAAATAAAAGAAGTAAGAAAAGCAGGAATGGGATTCAAACCCTGGTTCGGGTAGGGGATAATGAAAATATAGAGGGTGCCAGAGGTGGAGGCAGGACAAGACACACTAGAAGATTCAGCAGACAATCTCACCTGAACAGTCCTACAATCACTAAAAATGCCAGCAAAACTAAGCCATACAACTCACTCCAAGCCAACTCACCCAAAATGGCCGCCTGGTTTCAAAAGGATCACATGTGCCAAACCCTCCACTTAAATAGCTTGAACTTCTTTGCTTTTTCAAAAGTCTGTTTACCCTAAGTGCTGCCCCTGCTGGGCCCCCAGCTGCTATTGCATCTTCTAATCCAAATCCACTGGCTAGATTTTAGTGCTTTATCTGACATTTCCTGCACTATTTTCCTCACACTCTGTCCACTTACACCCAGCTCCCTCAACAATGAGACAACAGACTTTGCAACAAATCCTCTACATCCTACTTCCACTGGACAGATTCTAACCTTCCATCCTCGCTGCTCTGCTTCTGCCCCCAACTCTACATATCTAAGCTTTTTCCTTTCATATGCTTCTGCTACTAATTCCTCCCAAGGAACAGTCAGCTCTATGAAATAGACTCTCATTCTACTCCTAGACCACAAGACTATATCAGGCCTTAGGTTTGTAGAGGCTATCTCCTGGGGAACAACAAGCTTATTTCCTAAATCTACCTGCATCTCCCAATCACAAGCATCCTCGTAGCTGCCGTGCCTCCTTATCGTCTTTTTAACTTTCTCCCCCTCTTGAACAAACTGAATTGCAACTCTCTTCACCTTGGACCCTCCTAAGTTTACCTGCCTTCGTTTATCTTCAATACCTGCAGTGCAGCTAAGCTTCTTAATACTTGGTCATGTCGCAATGTATACCGGCCTTGTGACAGACTAACCTTACAACCTGACAAAATATGCCTTTAGAGTTGCAGTACCTGAACATAACGAACATAGTGGGTCTCCATTTACCTAGAGTTTTAGGTTCTGGGGAGTTGGCAATACATCATATGTTGCCCCTATCAAAAATCTAATACTCCTTTCATCCATACTCCACAGCTCTTTCCAACTAAGCTTTTTCTTCTCTACACCTTCCCAATTCAACCACCGTCCCTGCTTAGCCTGAGCCACTGCCTTTGCACCCCTTAACATTTCCTCCTGTCTACGAATCTGCTCAACAACTAGCTTTCTCTTCTCCTTTGGACCTGCACTACTCCACACCGGTTTGCCTGGGCCAAGCCCCAAGCCTCCCCGGCCTATTTGCACATTACCCACAATCTCTGTATGTCTAAGAGTTGCTTCTGCCTCCTGAGCTGCCATTCTTGGTTTCCACTTCCACTTTAAGCCTGTCCTATAATTATAATATTTCTTTTACAACACACCAAATGACGACCTTCTTATTCCAGATGAAATCCCCCTATGATATATTGAATAGAAAAAATGTCAACTTACAACCAGCGCAATATATTTCACATATTTTGCATAGATTTGTGTGTGAAAATAACATCAAGCTTTATTATTAAGATTAGTTTTAAAGATAAAAATGATGACAGATGATTGTGGTGCTTTCTTTTACAGCTACAGTAATGCATGCATATAACAAATGATACTATTATTGTAAAAATAAGTATCAGAATGAAATATCATGTGGTGAAATGATGAAAAATAGATTTAATGACAGTGAGAGACTGATCCTTTACTTCAATTCTTTACACTCTGTCTCTCTCTGTTGTATACAGAATGGGGAAAGATTTTGAGGATGACTTGGAGTTCTTACTCCAGGGAGTTTCAGAGTTTAACATCCCCAATGGACTCGTAGCTTCTGAGGTTCTGGTCCATGGCCCACTAGCCTTCCCCATTGGGACCGTAGACAGTAGACGGGCATTCCTGGCTGGAGCGTACTACGGGCAGGGACGGGTCATTGTGGTTACACATGAAGGACTAATGGGGAATGAGGTATTCTGGAGTTTAAGTTCAAACAATTATGTGAGAATTTGTTCATTGATTATATGATATGATTAAGACAGTAATTAGAAGTGCTTTCACTACTTATTTAGTTTCATGTTTAGTTTTTGGTGATGAGGAAACAACTACTTTTCTTGCAAAAAAAATGCTTTTTATCACAGGCGATGGCTCCATTCTGGAACAATGCCATTCACTGGTTGGATGAAGGCCGCAGAGGGGTCGTTGGCGTGGTGCCTGATCATGCCCTCAAAATTCTCAGCAAGTCGGGCCTGAAGTGTGAGAAAACAGGCTTCAGGAAAGACCTGAGTGTGTTTGTTTGCAAAGCGTACAGCGGGGACCATGTGGAAGAAATCCAAAACTTTGTAGCAGAGGGAGGAGGCCTGCTCATCGGTGGACATGCCTGGTACTGGGCACAGACGCATTATGGGCAAAACCCATTAGTTGATTTCTCAGGTATGATAATGTTAAGGAATGATGAGATCACAAGATCGATTCCCAGTATGTTCATGGTAGTTCTGGCTTGTTTTCAAACCAGTAATGTTATTTATTCTTGCATGACTTTGGTTACCTGGCATTCTTACGAGAAATGGAAATGGTGTCAGTGATTCAAATGTCATTTTAACAAAAAATTAAAATAAATGAGAGTGAAGGAAAGGTTGGCATGAGGAGGCAATAGACAGAGGAAATAAGCCGTCCGAGTGAGGGGAAAAAAAGGCTGGAAAGAATCTGGGTCCACAACAAGAGACTAATCCCCTTTTCTCACCAAGTAAGCTCTACTTCTTCAGAATTCTTAGAGCCAGGTAGCCTGGGAATTCCCATGCTGCTTTGCGCGCGATTTCATTCACACTGCAAAGGAAGCCTGGAAACCACCGCCCTTACTTTTGCCTGAGTTAGGGAACCAATCACAGAACGGGGGGGGGACAGCAAGACGATGACGACGTCTATGCGCGACACCGAAGCTTGTAGAGTGTTAATCCAACATGGCAGCGGACACAACGTTACCGTTCGATGCAGCCTTAGAAAGTGTTTTAAGTAGCTTAGAACGCAAGTTTACTTTTATTTTACTTTTTTTTTCTGCTTCTTCCTCGTCGAATTTCTGTTGCTCTGCATACGTCATCTGGTATAAGTGATACAACTGGCTATGAATCACGCGCAATGCAGAATGGGAAGAACCAGACGCCATTTGATAGACATTCGTAGCGCCCAATAAACGGCTCTAGGCATTTGTAAACCACACCTCAAATACGAGAAAATGCACACCTAGTTCCCAGACCACCATCTCATCGAGATGTGGACGCGTCAGCCAGGCTAAGAGCCAGGTGCTATACGGAAAACCAATCTGCATTTCTCCTAATTTTGATCAGAAGCTTCATGTTCAACGGCGTGCTATAAACCTCGCTTACTTCACTATCCAAAGTGAGGTATGAACTTAGGCAAACTGTTTCTGAGCAGGAACACAGAATGCTTTTGGATGGGAACTATATGGTTCCAGGGAACCATTGTACCAGGAAGGTGGCATCTCAGGGTAGTGGTTAAATGTGGTGCTTTATGTGACTGAAGTAGAATGTTTTCATTTCAGTTCCTAAGAAGTAGTTAGTTGTGCCTGATTAATGATTGCTCAGAGGAGCATTCACAAAGGGCTATGCTTTTCTATAACCATAAAAGCATAACAGCATACTTACATTTGCATACCTAAACTATATAAAAAAATAAAAAAAACATACAATGGCACCATTGATGATGGCTGGCTGGAGATAAGAAAGAAAAAGCATTCTAAAAAGGGGGATTTCTGCAGATACAGCAGCCACACAAGGTAGGTCAATTTATCTTGTCAACTGCTCAGGGAGAGAAAAGATGGTGAGGATATCAGAATGGTGCTGAGGACACCAATAGGTCAGGAGTGGAACTGCAAGACACACTCAAGTAAATACAAGCAGCTCAAGTGGTGTTATGCTACCACAAACCAAAGGAGCATAAATCGACATGTTAATACGCCACAGTGTACATATGTAACAGAACTGCAATCAACTAAAGATTGCAATATCTTTCAGGGAACAAAATCTTGAACAAAATGGGCTTGAGCATATTGGGTGCAACAATTTCAGGAGGCATATACAAAGCCCCTGTTCCCAGCCAGGCCATCAAAGATACCTACCACTTCCGCCACCTTCTACACCGATTTGCAAGCCACGTGACTGCAGGTGATCAACTCAGCCAACATGAGGAGGAATGTCTGAAAAAGCTGGGCAACGACTGTGCTACCTACTTAAAAATGAAGGCTCATGACTGCTGCTTCTACAACCAGGTGGTGTCCACACTCACAGACATCTTGAAGAGGTCGGGCCTGCCGCAGGTGAGTAGACAGTGAGAAATCAAACTGAAACATTCCCGTAGGACTGCACAAAACTGTACCAACACATCATGCTGTACCTGATGAACATTAACTATTATACCCCAACCACTCGTTTGTTTTTCATTATTGTTGTCAAGGTGAGTGACAGCTGCCCTGTCAACAGTCCCAAAGACCACCTTCTTCTCAATGTAGGGTCAGAGGTGTATAAGGTTTGCCCAAACCCAGATGCACTCCTGCCCTACCTCATCAAGCATAACCCAATAATGCCAGTCGTTTACAACCAAAGGCTCAAGATTCATGTTAACACAGCAGGTGAGATCAGTTCTAAGTGCAATACATGAGTTCAGCTTGTATTTGCACACAAGTGATTGTCTCATTCACATATTTGTCATGCACTATTGGATTCTGTATGTTTTGTTCCAGATGTGTTATGATTAGGGCTGGGCAACGATTAAAATTTTTAATATAATTAATCACGTGATTTCCCTGATTAATCACGATTAATCGCATTTGTACGCAGAATCCAAAAATGAATTCAAATGTAGTGTATAGCTTTTAGCATTTAGTTTTATTTTAAATGTACTGCCATATGAATGAAAGTGCCATAACATTTGTTGTGCAAACACACTTCTACAGAAGTGTTCTAGTTTTTCTGTAGAAGCCTCACTCCACTGTCTGTTTCGTTGAATGACTTGCTGGTATCAATTGTGTGTTTTGCCTTTAAGTGATATTTTAGACTGGAACTACTACGATGATAAGACAATTCAACTTGGCAGTGTTTACAGATGACTTTGGTTCTGTCGACTCAGCCGTCTGGAAGAACTTTAAAATGAAAATGGCCGAGTAAAAGTTCCGTACCCTTCTCCATGTTTGGTGGATCCGCCGATTACTTTCTTTTCCGGTACCGCAGCAGACAGCAACAGACTTTTACAAAATAAAAGCCTGTGAGCAACAGAGTTTTACAATAAAAAAATAAATAATAAAACAGGGGTGGTCCGTGGAGTAGTGGGTTGAGCAGGCGCCCCATGTACAAGAGGCATTAGTCCTCACTGCAGCTGGCCCCAGTTCGAGTCCCACATCGGATGGCCCTGTGCTGCATGTCGTTCCCCCTCTTTCTGCCCCCTGCTTCCTGTCTCTCTCAACTTTCCTATCCATTAAATGCACAAAAGCCCCCCCCCCCCAAAATGTTTTGTTTTTATTTATTTTTTTAGATAAAAAAAAAATCTGCGTTAATGCGCGAGAAAATATTTATCGGCGTTAAGTAATTAACGAGTTAACGCGATAATAACGAGTTAACTCGCCCAGCCCTAGTTATGATATCACTCAACATGCCAAAAGACTTTGTAAACATTGCTGACTATAACTTTGGTGCTGTATTTATGTGTTTGTGTGTGTCAGGAGGGGAGGAGTGGATCAGTACTGGTCTCTACCTCTCTCCTGGTATGAAGACCTTTTTGGCCATGCCAGCGGAGATAGCCAACAAGGGATGGCAGGTACTTTCCAAAAAAATCAAATGGTAATTGTGTCAGCTGTTTTTCTGATGTCGTACCCCAATGCAAACCCCTGTCCCAGTCCCACCTCCCAGCACAGCTGAGAAAGTCAATCCTTACAGATTTGTATAGAATGTGTGAGCCACAGTAGCAGCTGCTCTCAGGGGAATACCTGTTTCATTTCTTAGTGTGAGCCATAGATTTGAGAATATTGTTAAATCACACTGACGGGATTGTGAAAATAAAACTATAGAAGAAACATCTGATCTCAGGGCATTGCCTTTTTTGTAGGAACAAGCACAATAACTCTTAAACGTAACTATTTTTTACAACTTCCCAGCAGGAAATGGAAGTTATTATAGCACAAAATGCCTGTACTTAAGGAAACTGGGCAGTCTGAAGGAGCAGATCAAATGAAATGCATCTTTGTGAGAGATAGCCATTGGAGATAGGAGATGGGATGAACCATATTTCCAAAGCAGTAACACTTAATTTCATCCGCAGATTCAGATCGGCTGCCAAACAGATCAGCTGAATGCTGCAGAGTTGAAGAGGGCTCCACGCGTGCACGAGCGGTTTCCTGTTACCTCAGAGATGGTGCAGGTGTGGAACCTGTGGGGAGGACTCATCTACCTGGTGGCCCCACCCAAAACACAAGCAGGGGGGTTGGAGGTCATAGTGCAGATGGCTGTACCTGCACCCTATTATAAATCCGGCAAGTGTGTGGTGGATGGAATTGTGGTTTGTGTTTATAGTGTAGGTTTTCTGGCTAGTGATGGAGGATTTAGAGCAGTGTATCATGGGAACACGTTGTCTTGTTATTTAAAGCAAGCTTCTCCGCTCTTAAAAAACACAAAAGGATCCTGATAAGTTGAACTTTTACTCTAAAACGCCACATCTAAAACCTCTGAACAGGTCTGTGGCTGCAATTGTTGAACACATAATGAAACTTATAAGAAAGAAATGATATTGTGATATTGATATTTTTATTGATAAAGTGCTCATTTTCTTTCATTTGTTCTTTGCAGGTGTGACAACAGCAGCCGACTGGTCATTGCTGCGCACAGCTCCTTCACCCTGGGCAGAGTTGGAGTTTGACAACATCATCCTCACTGTACCATCAGAAGCAGTGCGGAACCTAGACCACCCCGATGCGTTGGCGACCCACTGGAATGACATGATGAGGGGCATTGCTGACCTCGCTGTCATACCTCACAGGTTTCCACGCAAAGAACGCTTTGTTGCAGATGTGCAGATTTCTCATGGTAAGGGTGTTTGGCTTTTTTAAATGCTGAAGTGCATACACAGTCATGTGGAAAATAAGGAGCACCATCTTTTTTTTTTTTTTTTCTTAGCTTTTACATATTGGAGCAGAACAAAAAACTCTTCTGGTCTTTTTTACGGGTCTTGAAATGGGGTCATATCTACTTCAAAAGAAAAACACACAACTTATTGCTTTGTGTTATTTTACAAAATGCAGAAGCAATGTGTAAAAAAAAAAAACAAGAGCAGCCCATGATTCAGTAGCTTGCAGATTAACAGACCTCACTTGAAGTAATTATTTTCTGTGTGATGTTATCACTCACACATCATTGTGTAGAAATATTCGCTTATTTTTCCACTTTTCTTTACAATAGTGCTTCAGTACATTGAGCTATGTAGGCATTTGTTTATTCACAGCTCTCTGATGGCCCCCCTCACAGCATTTCAGTCAAGTTGACTGGACCATTGCAACACCTCGTAGATTTGCTGCTGTGCTGTGGATCATTGTCTTATTGCATGACCCACTTTTAGCCAAGCTTTAGCATAGTCAATGATTGCAAGGTGCTGAGGTCCTGTACCTGCAAAGCAAGCCCAAATCATCACTGTGCAATGTGTTGCATTTAGACATAATCGTCAACAACGGACTCCAAATGGTTTGGAGAAGGCCTTATAACCCTCTCTAGACTGATAGTAATCAACATTTTTTTCTTTTAAGTTAATTGATGATGTCTTTCTTCTGCTTTTATAGAGGTACTCACAATAAGTGATGATCAATTAATCACGTACATCATCAGCACCTGTCTGGTACTTGAAAACATATAATATGTTGTATTCACCTGATTTTAAGAGCTGGTAAGGACCAATTACCCCAAAACATAAACCTTAGTACTGAAAATGGGTGTAGTTTCTTCTTTAACTTGACTGGATACTGCTTTATATTCACTTATCCTTATAAGAGTCCCGCTTAAATGAGGCTTCTTTCTCTGTCCTGAATCTTACTGGGAGACAGGCATTGCACACATGGACCAATCTGTTAAGATTTAAGACAAAGACAGCTATTTACAGTCAGTTTCACCAAGCCTGTATGTTTATATGCTACCTCTGTTTTTAGCATTTTTGCATATTATATCATTTCCAGAAATTTTAGAGCAATCAAGTTACAGTGCACAGTGAAAATGAGTACACCCCTGTTGAAAAGTAACATTTTGAACAATATTTTAATACACACACAAGTTATTCCCAAAACGTGCATAGAGTAAGTTTAATACAACATCTGTTCAGCTTACAACAGAAAAGAAAGGTCAATAATATAACTTAAATGACATATTTGTCCATTTTTGTGAAATTATGCTGGTGCAAAAGTGAGTACACCCCTATGTTAAACTCCCTGAGAATGGGCCGTGTTGGCCCGAAATGTCATGAAATGAAAAGGCATTAAAAGGGAGGTCATCGTTGTGCGTTTCATCCTTGCCTTACATTGAAATTTTACATTTTGAGTCTGCACCAGGCTAAAAGAGACGTGTGTGAGATTTGACTGAAATCCTATGGAGAGTATCATGATCTGCTTCAGTAGTCACAGTACATGTTGACAAGCATGTTTCTTTTGGTGAAATTCAGCTTCCTACTGTTGATGGCATCCATACAGCCCCAAACCATGTCACTCCCACTACTATGCTTGACTTTAAGCATGGGGCACTTTTCTTTGTACAAATCACTTTTTACCACCACACATGCTTGACACCATCGAAAGCAAATTTGTTTATCATTGTCTCATCAGAGACAAACAAACTAAGGATATGGATTGCTGGAACCATGTCCTGTGATCTGATGACACCAATGAGCACATGCTAATACACATTATATGTCTGTACCACAGCTACTGATTCAGAGAAATTTTATATATATATATAAACCACTGTTAGCTTCGTTGTTTTTTTCTGTTCAGGTTGGATGCATGCAGGTTATCCTATCATGGCACACAAGTCCTCAGCAGCTGAGCTGGTCAGTGTTGAACATGCTCGGAGTAATGGCCTGTGGGGCCCCATCCATGAGCTCGGACACAACCAGCAAAGAGGCTGCTGGGAGTTCCCAAGACACACAACAGAGTGTACATGCAACCTGTGGTCAGTGTATGTGCATGAAGAGGTGCTGGGGATCAACAGGGCAAAGGTAGAGTATATCATTTATGTCCGTGAAACCGGTGACCGGTGGGATTACATTATGCACAATCAGGATATTTTATTGTGGTTCATGCAGGCTCATCCAGCTATGACTCTGGAAAATCGAAACAGTCGAGCAAAGCAGTATGCAAAGGGGGGCAGGAATCTCAGCGGCTGGGATACGTGGGTGGCCCTGGAGACATATATGCAGGTGAGAGAAACTGTGCTCAGACCTCACTGGAGTCAAAACAGAATTACACACTGTCATAATCATAAGTAGTGTAAACAAGACTTTTAGTGCTGATAACATATGAGACAGAACATTTTTTGAAGAAATGATGACTTTATTTTTCACATTTCTCTCTTTTTCTTCTGTAGCTCCAGGATAAGTTTGGCTGGGGTGCCTTTAAGAAGGTGTTTGCTGCCTACCACAAGATGAGCAACTTTCCCGGGGACAACAAAGGCAAGATGAACCTGTATGCTGAGACTTTCTCTCAGTCTGTGGGGATGAACCTGACGACATTCTTTAAAGCCTGGGGATGGCCCATAGAAACAGCGACCGAGCAGAAACTCTTCAACCTGCCTCCCTGGAGTGATCACCCCATGGTCCAGTATGACTGAATCTCAGACTTCTGCAGATTAAGGATCACTCACATTGTTGGGAAAATCCGTTTCTTGGCATGGACTATAGTATGAGAGATTTGGTAAAATGATTTTGCTCTCTCTTGCTGCATTTTGACCATATTTATCGCGTTATTTGAAAAAGAGAAACACAAAATATGCACTGTATTTCACCAAAGACATAGAAGGCATGAATAAATAAATACATCATTTAAAACTATAACATTGAAACACATGACTATGCTTAAACTGAAAATTCAGTACTTATATTTCTTTTGCATTAAGCTCTCTCCTGGAGCCACTTGTTTTGTGCTACTGATCCCGTACCCTCTTAAAGATACAGGTTCTTGATATTTTCACTTTAACCATACCTGAGACAGTAGGGAGTCATATAGCTTAATAACAACAGTTTAAAGTCATTCATGAGATAAAGGGAAGCTTTTGTTCTGAGTCATGATTACGTAGATGCTCTTAGAGAAATGCTACTCTGTAGAAACATAGTTACTATTAAACTATTGTACTATTAATCAGTTTGAATGTTTACATGATATATCTGCTCCATTTGATTATTGTCTAAAGATGCATAATAAACATTTGTTTACCTTTCTAATAATTCTCTTTATTTATCCAGTTCTCACACAAGGACAATAGTTAGTGACACATGTACGATTAATCAAATTTAGCCCATGGCAGTCGTCTGCGTCCAAAGGATGAAGACTGACGTTAACACAGCAGGTCACAACTTGTTATTGTGGTCTCACAACAACACAAGCACACAATGTAGTTTTTCACAGTAAAGGCTGAAAAATAGTAAAATGACTACATTTAAAAAAAATTCAAAATCATTGCATGCCTACATGTGTCTTTTCAAATTGTAACATGGTTTTTGCATTATGTGAAACTGTCACGCATGATCAAAAGTGTGTTTTCAAGGCTTTGCAAAGGTGACATGCCTATGTTTTCTTTTGCAAATTGCATAACATTGCAAACATGACTCCATTTTGGATTACGTGAAATTGTCATGACACTGATATAACACTTCTATGTGGATAACTGATGACATTATGTCCACGAATATTTGAATAGGTCCCTCTTATCAAAAGAGCGCTGAGGACAAAGAAGATCTGAGGGATTTCTGGAGTTTCTGGTAAGGACACTGGATGTTAGCAATATATCCTTTGGCCCTGTAGGTCATGTGGCCTGTATATATATTTATATATATATATATATAAATATATATACATATTTATATATATATATATGTGTGTATATATAAATGTGTAGCTTTTAACTGTATTAAACTTAAAAAGTCTGACTCATGGCAGTAATGATAATGTTAATAGCAATACTACTGCTACTATTACTACTAATAATGATATAAATAACAATGTTAGCGCAAATGAACCAAAATCAAACTGAACTGTCAAAGAGTCAAGACAGAGTGATGTTGATTTTAAAGATCAACTCTGTTTTACGGTTTCAGACATCATGATTAGTTTGAGACAAACAAGCTGTGGTTATTGTTGATATATTGACACGATGTGCTGTTTATACACTGATTGGACCTCAGTGACTACAAATTGTGAAATTTCTTTGACTTCACTGACAACAGTGTTGTAGATATTGATGTTTGCGATACAATTTATGGTTGTGCCGTTTTGTGCAGTGCTATACCATAGGTTGCACTTTGCAATATTTCCTCCCATCATTTGTGAAAGAGACACAATTTAAGAAGAATCTTTTAACATTTTCTGATCCGATAATCCAGCTATATAAGCTCCGATTAGATGTTAATGATAAAAAAAGATTCAAAGAAAGATTATTACTATTATAGTTTATATAGATCAGCACACCTGTATTTTATTGTAAATGTTTGCTAAGTATTACTATTGTGTTGCCAACTGTAGAATCAAAATTTTCAAATTACATCAGTGTCTTTACACACCTAAAAACTGTTGAAGAAACATTTTCTTTTCTATTCTTTTTGTTTTAAACATGGATAGAATGACCAGCTGTGTTTCTTTGATCAGAATTGCTGTTTCAGAAGCTCCAGCAGCTAAGACCTCCACAGAAAACACCAAAGGGAGGTCTACTTGGCTGTCCAGGCTGTTGGGTCAGGTCCTGGTGTTTTACGTGATTATTGCAGAAAAAGAAAATCCAGCAGGTTTGCTCTTAAGGGAAGTCTGTATCCTGGTCATTTCAGGAAATATTAGATTACAGAGGGTTTTAACCTGTGTTTGTGTTTGTGTGCTGAGTGTACTCCTCTGATCAAACGTTTCTCATACATGACGATTCTTTTGAATTCTCCAGTTTGGTTTTGCTGTTGTTCATGAATATGTAGAAAATACTAACAAAATGAATCCTCTCCTTCCACACTGTAGTCCTGTTAAAACTAAAGATGGGACACAACAGCCCGATAAATCTACCCAAGGTGGCCAAGTGGTGGAGCTGAAATGTCCCAAAGAAGAAGAGGACACAGTGCAGGAAAACACCAACAAAGAAGAAAAGCCTGCAGCTGTAGATGAGCCGAAAAAGACTAAAATTATAGATAACGTCACAATGAAAAAAGTCACATTTGATGACTTTACTGTGTGCCAGAAACCAGATGAGAAGTAAGTTCACAACTGCAGGATTTTTTAGCAGACAACTGTTCATACACAGTGTTCACATACACTCATATTGACTGTGTGTGTGTCTGTTTGTGTCTATGTAGAGGTGTGAGGTTCTATATCAACTCTCCTGATAGTGCATACAGCTCACAGACTCAGCAGATCTCCTGCCGCGGGTGAGGACATCTGCACACACATACTCATAAACAGCTTGTTAGATGTGTTTTTTGCAGCAGATCCAGTCGGCACATCATTTTTGTTCATTTTTCTGCTTGCATAATCTGTTATCGACCCATGAAATCTGCAGCAATTTCCTTTAACTGCTGTCCTCTTTCCTGGATACAGATACCTGATGTTGCACCTAAAGAGGTTCAAGTTCACCGAGGACCTGGAGATGAGGAAGCTGAACGACCCCATCATCATCTTCAATGAGCTGATGGTGACCTCCAGCCAGGTAAAGCATTTACACACCCCAGAGCAAAGAAAAAGTAAACATGTGTTGTTGTCAGGATTGTGTGTGAGTGAAGCTAACTGTTGTCTGTGATTCTTCTCAGGCTGAGGGTCGGTACAGCCTGGTTAGTGTCATCAACCATCTCGGCTCCACAGTAAATAGTGGTTAGTCAACTTCTGATGAGTTTACACCTTAAACATATATGGAATCACCATATTAACATAATGATCTGTATTGTACATAGAGTTTGTGTGTTTAAGATTGACTCCAGCCATTTTAACAACTTAACATTTGACAAAATTTGTTCTAAAGATGGATGGAAACATGGCTGCAGTTCATAAGTTTCCATTAACATAGATTTTTCTCGTGTTAGGACACTACACGAGCGAGGGATTGCACCCGGACGAGGCCCTGCATAACCATTCAGACCGATGGCTCCACTACAACGACAGGGACATCTTTGAGACCAGCAGAGCTGTTGTTCGTGAGTGATGTCAGAAAACTTGCTACGTTTTATTCTACTAGAGATAGGTAAGCCAACAAGAGGGAAACACCTCGTCATCTCAGGTCAAACAGATGTCATACAAATTCTTGCATAGTTTGATTTACTTTTGTCCACAAACAGTGAGCTCACTAACATTTCCTGTCTGTTTTCAGATGTAGGCCACACTGATAATGTGGGACCTTACCATTGGTATTATGTAAATATTTACTGGGCAGCAGCCATGTTTTTCTCTTTAAGATGACGGTAGTGGTAATTTACCAATTCTGTCAGACTAATCTAGGAAATGATACAGGCCTTACTGTATTCATTTCTGCTAATTCCTGATTTATAATTCCTGTAAAACATTCAAGGTTAATCAGTAGGCCCTGTGTGTAATATCAACAGGTCAAATTACCGCATGTAAAGTGAAATGAGTTGCTTACACAAAGAGAAGTCATCTGCCCTCATACCAGTGTTTTATTGAACTGACATAGAATTAAACAGCAGTAATATGTCAAATCAAACAAAAAGACAAAACATTAAGCAGGGACTAGATTATAAATCATAGATTTCTCCTTTACTGGCTTTATCATAACTTAATTGATGTCTGCCTGTATTTCTTTACTCTTTCCCTTTTTATTGCAGAAGAAAAGTCTATATAATTCCAAACCATTTTAACTAGAATCTTAGAAAAATTACACTTTAAAATTGCCACTTTATGCAGTGTAGGAAATATCAATTTTCACTGTCACTAGATGTTAAAAATTGAACATTTTTATGAGTATAATAAATCGACATAGTCAGCAGATCTTTCTTTTAACAATCTCTTTCTGTGCAATTTAAGTTTGTGAAGTAAACTATTTAATCTTTTCCAAAGTTACTTCCCTCTCAAAGAACATTTCCACCTTTTCATTAATCTCATATGCAACATTAAACAGAAGATCATTATCAAACGCATGCAATTTCTTGATAAGGATACACATTATGGTTATTCTAGAGTTCAGTCATACTGGACCATGGGGTGATCACTCCAGGGAGGCAGGTTGGAGAGTTTCTGCTCGGTCGCTGTTTCTATGGGCCAGCCCCAGGCCCTAAAGAATCCAGTCAGGTTCATCTCCACAGAGTAAGAGAAAGTCTCAGCATACAAGTTCATCTTTCCTTCGTTGTCCTTGGGAAAGTTACTCATGTCATGGTAGGCGGCAAACACCTTTTTAAAGGCATCCCAGCCAAACTTCTTTTGAAGCTACGAGAAAGAAGACAGATAGAGAGAGAGAGATGTAACATACAGTTTTTATAGCTGCGACTCAGAGAGAAAGTTAGAAACAACGGTCTTCTTTTTCTCACACAGTCATTTGCACGTGTGTTCCACTCACATCAGGCATTAACGCATGTCTGATAACTGTGGGTACAGGCATGAATGCACCAAGGGAGTATTAAGTATTTGCATTAATGTGACCTGGGCAACATTCATCAACCACTGACTCAACTGCCTCCCGTCAGTGAAACATCATTGGCACTATTAGCCATTCATTTTACAGTTGGCTGATGGGCTATCGCACAAGTAAAAATAAATCACGTTCCAGTAAGTAACTGTACAGCCCATACGTAGAATCATGAGTTAGGTTGTTTAGAATTATCGTCCCTTGGTCAGGATTTGATTTTGAGGTTCTGTGGGTAATGGCTCAGTTCTGGTTGCCTATGAGAGGTGCAGGACTCTGACATTGACATCTTTATCATTGTATACAGCAATTATGTAGATGAATATTTGCATATAATGGGGAAGTGACTCGATCACGAGGAGTCACTCAGGATGCATTCTTTTTTTCTTATTTTTTACAACTTTATTTATCATTTTTCCATATTGAAAACATTGACATCATTAGTTAAGCATTTCTTACAAAAGTTGTGAACCCGCCCCACCCTCCACCCCATCCAGGTGGCTTCGCCACAAAAACACTCACGTATCAAACGTGCAAACAGAGCACCAAAAGAAGAAAACAAATATACATAAATACAAAAACAGACAGACAGAAAAGACTCAAACCAATCTATGTTGAAGGGACACTATGTCATTTCTTTCCCCATCTAGTGGTGCAATTTTATTTTGCAAAGTTGAATGAATTTGCTCTCTAGCGCCTCACGTTTTCAAATGTGCGCTGCAACTTCTTGAACTACGGCAAGCGGAATGTGTCAAGATTCAAGAAGCTATAGCTTCAGACTCAAGGTCCATACAAACAAAAAGAAATCAAGACACACAGTACAAAGGATTATATAACACACATACAACAACACTATGAATACAGATGACAGATAACATGTCAGATAACATAACATCTCCTTTGGTGTGCAAGCAATGCAATTAGTCATATTCCGGGAGTTACCGGAAGTGACGTTGACGCAGCTTTAGCATTAGCCTGTGTTAGCAATAGGAGCATTAGCAGCGGTAAATAAACTCCCGGTAAACTTACAAAATTTCTAATGCCTCGTTTTGTGAGCTAAAAGCCTATGTGTACTACGGCAGAAGTTTGGTAACAATCAATGCATTATTAGTGGGATCATTTACTAGATAAAATCTATTTAGCATTTTTTTTTTTAAAACTTTATTAGTAAATTAACAAAATAACAGTTTACAAATGTGAGCATGACGCCAAAAAAAAGATATCCAGGGGGAGCATAGGAATAATAATAAAAAGAAGAAGATGATGCACTTACAAAAAGAAAGCTAATGAACACAAAGACATATGTGCCAAGGAATAAAATCTATTTAGCATTAGCGGCTGTAATAAGCCATTTGGCGGAAATGACGTCACAATGACGTCATTTCTGCTTGTAGGCCTGGTGGGGAAATCGCGATTCGAAGTGCTTTATGTCTCTCTCGGCACTTCGTCATTTTTCATAGAGCGGAAGGACATGGCAGCCTCCATAGAGCTTACCTGCTCCATAGACATAATATAGGTAGACGCCCCATTGACTGCTTCAGCCCGTTGCCGTGACGTAAAACGTCGCCGCCATATTGCTAGGGGGGTCATTTGGACCAGAGGTCTGTCAAACAAGCGCAAGTTGCATCGTTTTTTCTGGATAAAAATCACGATTGTCTTACATTTTGCAACCGATTTCACTGAGTCGTTTTTACATTCAAGGGTGTATGATCTATGTGGAGTACCCCCCCCAAAAGATTTGTCTCAATGTTTGAATCTTTGAATCTCGCTAATTAGGCTCTGACCTCCACACATGTGCATATGTCTATAATAGAGCTTGAAAGTCCCGCCCCCTTTTTTGCTTCTTCTTCCTACTTCCGTCGTCCCCATGGGACCTCATGCCTGGATCTATTAACATGGGCAGGATGATGTCTTCTGTTCCCAGTCATTATATGCCTTTTTACAGTACACGCATGATGTTCTGGGGTTAAATATGGATGAGTTCATGCAAAAACATTGGCGATTTGTCGTAGGAGTGCCTGGTTAAACGTTGTAAAAAAAAGTTAGGGTAAAAAGACTACATTGCGTCGCATATGCTACGTCACTGATCCCACATTAACTGTATACCGGCGGTCTCGCTGGCTGGCATAGACGAAGCCAGACATATCACCACCAGCATAGCAGAAGCTCTCCACGTGCCCCGACTGGTAGTGGTTCTCTCCTCGGCTCACAAGTTTTCGTTCGCCCTCGAAAAACTGAGTGAAACTGGCCAACGACAGCGCCATTCTTCCACTCCTCCGCGCGCCCAAACGTGATGACGTTTATTTTCCGTGCCAAACGCTACATGCTGTAGTTCGAGAAATGCTCAGAAAAATAACTTAACAATGAAGCACTTATGCCCGCTAAACTGTTACACTACTGGTATGAAAAAATATAAAAAAAATGTCCTACACAACATATGTGAAATGCAAGACTCAATTCCATCAAGCGCAAAAAATAGTTTTATTCCGTCTTGGCTCCGTCATTGACTTGAATTGCAAATTATTACACTTCCGTGGTCCCGAGGGGAGGAAGTTGAATGACGTCAAGGAGGCGGGACTTTCAAGCTCTATAATCGCTGATAGACGCTCACTTTTCTTGTACTCCCACAGCTCGTGCACAAATCTAAACTATCAAAATGGTGCTTCTTTAGCTACTACGTATTGACCATCATTAAGAGAAATAGCCTACAAATCAAATAGTGAGACACTGGCAGTCAGTCTGTTTTTTGTAGTTGCGTTTCAAATATGTGCATTGAGCAACCACCTTGAACTGTGCAATTGACAATAAACAGTAATTTGACAAACCAACATTACAAAAAAAGACAATGGTGAACAAACATCAAAACAGCTGCAGCTTTCTATATCTCTATAGCAGTAAAGTATACATATCTCAAAAAATTTAAATCGTCTAATATAAATACCATAATATAATATAATGACTCAGTATTATGTGTGATGGAATAACATATGTGTGTGTGTGTATATATATATATATAGATATATATATATAGATAGATAGATATATAGATATATCTATATATATACACACACAATCATGCTCATAAGATTTTCACATCTAAGCAACAGTGCAATTGACAATAAAAATTAATTTCCCAAACAAAAACTTCTGATACAGAAGACAAATGTAAACAAACATCAAAACACCTGCTGCTATTATAAATAAATACCATAATATTTCAATAGTTTAATTCTAATACACATATAGTAATATAAAATATAATATAATAATTTAAATATGTATGTATATATTTGTTTTTATAAGCTTGTGTCTAGGCTTGTATCTTGGAGCTAGAACCCTTTAAAAAGTATAGTTTTGCTAAGCCTTTTTCGGCTGCTGCCACTCTGTAATTCCAGTGTACTGAGTTTGGCTATGTGGTGCAGCCTGAAGTTTGTGAAATGTGGACACAACCAATGACAACAGTGAAAAGTGGTGGTTGTCTATACCAAACTGTGTGTCCTGAATGTGCTCCTTGAGCAGAAACACATCATCTGAGCCAATTTCAGCCCGGACAAACTGCTCTTTTACCGACACACTGACAGCTTGCCCCGATACAGACCGGCGATCTTGACGCAACTGACCCCCTAGCAAGATGGCGGCGACATTTAACGCGACCCAGAGGCGAAAGGGGCGTCTACCTATAATATGTCTATGACCTGCTCTATGTAGATACAGACAAGTTATTCTTCACTCAGGAGGATAAGTGAGATTTTTGACAGAGATCATTTTACACCAATGAAAACTAACTTATGAATGAATATGTTGATTTGAGCTAATAAATGACTTAAAGGATAAGACCGGTTTTTTGACATTGGGCCCTTGATTTCACATTATAACATGATGTTCTACTCACCCCTGCTTGTTGTTGGTCATTTGGAGCTGTTCCGAAGATATTCGAGAGGCGTCTGGCTGCAATCTTGAGATATTCAGCCATGAAACGGTTTCCTATGGGCAAGCTTATACAGGCACAAACTATGCTGTTTATAATTTATTAATTACTGTACACTAGCACTGATAACGTGGAGGTGCGTCGCTTACTTAAAAAAATCCGGGTTATTGTAATTTTGATTTTTTTTGTCGTAAAGTGGGTGTTACTGACGTCCTCGTGGTGCTACTGCCACAGACAGCCCACAGACCTGCTGCCTATTTATTCATTCGGCTAAAATTCAAAATTAGTAACCCGGATTTTTTTAAGTAAGCGACGCACCTCCACGTTATCAGTGCTAGTGTACAGTAATTAATAAATTATAAACAGCATAGTTTGTGCCTGTATAAGCTTGCCCATAGGAAACCGTTTCATGGCCGAATATCTCAAGAGAGCAGCCAGACGCCTCTCGAATATCTTCGGAACAGCTCCAAATGACCAACAACAAGCAGGGGTGAGTAGAACATCATGTTATAAAGTGAAATCAAGGGCCCAATGTAAAAAAAACGGTCTTATCCTTTAATTTATTACATAGTGTCCCTTTGATCATTATGGTCATAACACCAACATTCTGGACCTCTGGCATAAGAAGAAAGACAAAAGTCCCAACAGTGAGAATATGGGCATCGAGAAGACTAGGACGGCAGTCAAAGAGAAAGAAAGAAAAATAAATACATTAATGAATAAAAAGAAGGAGTCAGGCAAAAGGCAGGCTCTTGATATGAGTTATGAACTGTGACCAGGTTCTGTCATATTTGTCCTCTAACCCGTGTACTGTATACTAATTTTTTCCAGAGCCAATCCCAACATCACCTCTCTAATCCAATGAACATAGGCAGGAGGGTTCTTCCCCTTCCAGTTCAATAGTATCAGACGACGGGCATGCAACGATGCAAAGGCAATTGCATTTTTGTGGAGGTGGGCCAACTCTAGCTTACTCAGAATGCATTCCAATGTCAAATGTGAACCGATGTAATTAGGGAAGTCCACTTGTTATCAAAACACTTAATACGCATTTTAAAGTGAGGTATGTATTGGCATTACTGATCTGCTAAATTGCTTTTATTAGCACATCAATGGCAGGAAAATACCTTTTCCTGAAAGAGGTGTAGACAGAAGCAGCTCAGTTGAATTTAAAGCTACAGATATTAAAACAGCTTATTTGAAACCGCTGTTTCAGATAGGGAATTCAGCTATTTGTTGGATATTTCAGCTGAAATGTGATGCATATTCTGGGGAAATGTGAGTCTTAAATTAACTTGGCATTTCAAATGATTGGGGAACTGAATTGGACTTTCAACACTTGATGTAAATATGTATGTGCTTTGATCTGTGTTTTTTGTTAAAATTTTTATTTTTC
Source organism: Odontesthes bonariensis (assembly GCF_027942865.1). Lineage (NCBI taxonomy): Eukaryota > Metazoa > Chordata > Actinopteri > Atheriniformes > Atherinopsidae > Odontesthes > Odontesthes bonariensis. The sequence continues at coordinate 29,200,861 of NC_134514.1, forward strand.
TATTTTGGCCAACTGGAAGGACCATGGCGTCATTATTATAAGCACTTTACTTCTGTAAGTTAGAATTTCATGACTAGTCTGTTGTCCCGGTTTTCCTGTGTGATTAAACTGTAAATATTATATAAATTGGAGAGTGATTAAATTTGTTTTTAACATTTGTATGACAGAAAGGTGGTATTATCTACGCTGTAAACTACAATACTAACATGAAATGTATTAGCCTAGAATTCAGGCTCACAAAGTATAGCTAACCTACAGAGCTCAGGGATGACCAACCGATAAGGTGAGGCCAATTTTAAACATTTTTTTGTCCTGATCCCCAAACGCAAATATTTTCATCTGCAGCTGTCTACAAGACTACTTCAGCTTTAACTTTACTTTTTTTTGCATTTGTACTGCAGTACTTCAGTAATAATTCAGGCTGAAGACCCCAGCACGTTTTCTATGCAGAATGTAATACACATGTTTTCTCTCACCTGCATGTAGGTCTCCAGGGCAGTCCAAACCTTCCAGTTGCTGAGCTTCCTGCCTTCCTGAACGTACTTTTTTACACGGCGCTCACGTTCTTCTAAGGTCATCGATGGATGAGCCTGTATTAAGGACATTTAAATAATCTTTTAAAAAGAAACAGATGTGCATGATGTGATCAAAGTTACAGGTAAATAAATAGAAACACTTGTCTCCAATATGTTGCAACACATATTGACACTTAGGATTTTTTAAGATAGGAGATATGTAATATTAAAGACTTCATCAATATGTTAAAGCGATGGCATTAAGTCATCCAAACACTGAACTAATTGACATTGTAACCAGGTGGTCTGAACACTCATTCTGGTACTGTATTGAAATATCTATGTTCTTAGTTTTGCTGCTGCCACCTAGTGGTGTAACAGATAAAAGTTATAGTGCACAGACGAGTTTTTTCTAGATTGATAGAGACGGACATAAGTGTGACAAGTTGAGCTTAGCAGCGTCAGCAGACAGCTGTTATTTGGTGACTAAAGTTAACCACTTGTTGAAAAGTATAACGTTAGCAAGGTTACGTTAGAATAATTTTTGACGGTTGAAGGAGAAGTCATCCGACCGCTACAGAGTTACTGACCCGTGAGTCATTACGGAAAGGATCAAAGGATTTCAAGTATTCTACTGCTTCATTTTAATGCCTGTCTCCTCTTGGAGCTTAGATGATGGCTATACCTGCAGGATTGGTGAAACACACACCAGGTGGGTTACAACATCAATATCATTTTTGGCTTCATTCAGAAATGCCTATGGTTGTGATGGTGAAAAATATGGAACATCTGCAAAATTTTCCATACCCGCTGAAGCGCCATTCAGACTTTCCATTCATCTGAACAGCTGAACGTGTGGTCCTCATATTTGAATCAGTATCCTGTTACTTTTCTGACAGAAATATGACTGGGCCATATGTAACTTGTGACAAATACCTTCAAGGCTGCCAAAGTCTGAACTGCAGCAGCCATATTGAAAGGCAGATATGTACAGCAGTGGTGGGTTATTTGGCTTTCCCACAGATCTTGTCATCAAATGAAAACATAATAGCCTAATCTAATCTTAACTTCCCTACTCTGCAATTTCCAAAAGTAGCTGCAAGCCCACTAAAACGGAATTTTCATAGTTTTATTGTATTTACCAAATCTGAGTCAAATTGTTTATGTGTATGTATTTAGCAGATGCTTTTTTCCAAAGAAAACCAGAAAACTATGCTTAATTGTTCAGTGATCTTAATTGTGCTGAACTGAGGTGGATCTGCTGCTGTGCTCTCTGTCTGACCGTATTGGACAACTTTTCGACCCCTCCCACAGACTTCTATTTTGTTTTACGTTAAAAAAAAGGGAAATTATTGAACTCATTATTATGAGTTTTTAATTCACAATGTATGAATGATAGTTGAAATGAATAAAGTGAAACATAACATTTTTCCTAATTTGATGGAATGAATAAATAAATAAATGACTCCACCTTTTCCCTGTTGAGTCCCAGCACCTCCTCGTGCACATACACTGACCACAGGTTACATGTGGCCTCTGTAGTGTGTGGTGGAAACTCCCAGCAACTTCTCTGTTGGTTGTGTCCCAGTTCATGAATTTCTCCCCAGATACTTTTGGTCTTGGCATCTTCTGGTCTGACCAGCTCTGATGCTATAGAAGAGTGCATCATGATGGGATAGCCTGAATGCATCCAACCTGGATAGAGAAAAAAAATAATGAATCCTGTTTTTGGCACTATAGAGAAACTCCACAACTTCTTTCCCACATGATCTATCCAGTTATATAAAAAAAATGTCTTGGTCAGACCAAACCCAGACTTTTAAGACGCATGTAAATATGTTAGTCTGACCCAAGTTGTACAAAACTGATCTTCTGAAAGCCTGACTCACACCCAGATAATGTGGCTCAACTTGACTCAATTGGATTTAGTTGCTCTCTGCACATGCTCTAAAGTTCCATTTGGTTGCATCATTTTGTAAAAACAAATGACCAATACAACTGATCTCATTCACATATTTTTCCGTTTCTTTCAGACTGCAAAACACTGCCACCCGTTCTTTTCCCATCTATTGTCAAACTACTTTTAGATCAACTTCATAGAGAGCATCACAAAGCACTATTTTATTGATCTTCGTTTTCACCCTTCATTTGTCAGACTTCAGGAACATATCAGCCATGTCATCTGCAGAATTCTCTTCTGAAATTATTATTATTATTATTCAATGAGTTTGCAATGATGACAAAATGTATTAACCGAGAAAGTTAGGATATGTCCAGTGGAAGTAGGATGTAGAGGATTTGTTGCAAAGTCTGTTGTCTCATTGTTGAGGGAGCTGGGTGTAAGTGGACAGAATGTGAGGAAAATAGTGAAAGAACTGTCAGATGAAGCAGTAAAATCCAGTCAGTGGATTTGGGTAAGAAGAAGCAATAGCAGCTGGGGGCCCAGCAGGGGGAGCACTTAGGGTAAACACTCTTGGAAGAAGCAAAGAAGAAATTCAGGATATTTAAGTGGAGGGTTTGGCCCATGTGATCCTCTTGAAATCAGGCGGCCATTTTGGGTCAGTTGTATGGCTTAGTTTTTGCTGGCATTTTTGCTGATTATAGGACTGTTTAGGTGAGTTTGTCTGCTGAATCTGCTAGTGTGTCTTGTCCTGCCTCCACCTCTGGCACCCTCTTTACTTTCATTACCCCCTACCCGAACCAGGGTTTGAATCCCATTCCTACTTATCTTAAAGGGGAACTGCGGTATTTTTAACATTAAGCCTCTTTTATGAGTCGTCTGCAATGTTTTAGAACCCCGCTCACAAATTTCGCAACGAAATTTAATTTGGATTACCACTGCACACCAGTAACCACTCCGGTGAGTTGATGATTTTGAAAATGGACGTTTATGGTGCTTTTACGGACCTTTTAGGACATGCACATGACTTGCCATTCTGAAGCAGGTTAAGATGAATCAAAATTAGGCAAATACCGGAGACAGCAGTAAAAGTCAAAAAAGCGGTGAGGGGGGTTCTAAAACATTGCAGACGACTCATAAAAGAGGCTTAATGTTGAAAATACCGCAGTTCCCCTTTAACCTCTTTAATTTCTCCCCCTACCCGAACTACGGTTTGCATCCCCACCCCGCTGTTACTGGTGTGCAGTTGGTGAAGAGGCTGAGGTAGCTTGTGGCTGTGGGAGAAAAATATAAAAATAAGATGGTGGTTGTGGTGTGAGGAGCAGTGATGGCTGGCATTAGGGGGTGACTCTGGGACGCCAGTGGTCATTGTCTAGCCTCCTGGAGGTGTCGTGGGCCCAACTAGACGAAACACTGATGAAAGGAGGTTCCCACCTGATGATATGTTGATCAGCACTGCTCACTGGTCTATATAGGGAGTATAGGGAATTACTCACTGAGTCTGGTCCTTTTTATTTTTATTTTTTTCTTTAGCACAAGTTTCTTGTGTTTACCTTGAATCGAGGAATGTGAAAACTGTTTTTAAAAAAGACCAGATTCAATGAAATAATTGAGGTGGTTGAGAACCTTTTCAGTTGGACTATGTTGCATCAGTGGATAATATAAGCCTTTATGCAGCTTTGTGATGCAGCAACAAAGCAACCTGAGAAGGGAGGCAGTTTGTGATCTGGGGATTCAACTACAGACTAGTGGCAGATGTTCAAGAGACTTCCAAGCATACTGAACAATTCTACTCAGCACATGCAAACCTCCCTTGTTGGACATTTCAAAACACATGCAGCTAAAGATTCAATGCCCCTGAGTACAAGACTGAATGCCAAAGCAGAACTTTTATTTTTGCATATCAGTAGATGTGTCAGTTAACCAAACTTACCAGCAGAAATCTGCACATCAGCTACGATGCGTTCTTTGCGGCCAAATTTGTGCGGTATAGCAGCCAGATCTGCAACTCCCTTCATGATATCATTCCAGAGTTTTTCCACCTCTTGAGGACACTGAAGCTCACGAACAATATGTGATGGTACAGTGAGGATGATGTTGTCAAACTCTAATTCTGCCCATGGTGAAGGAGCTGCACTCAGCAAGGACCAGTTATCCGCTGTTGTCACGCCTAAAGCGAACCAAAGGGGGAGTGTTGTCATGAAAACAGAGTCTTTAAGCATTATTATTATTCAGCAAAAGCCCCATTACTTGCAAGATAAGGGTACAACATGATCTCCCTGTGAAATATACCTTCTGACAAAGATGTAATCATATCTTTATATGATGAAACTTAAGCCTGGTTTATAGTCGGTAACGCAAGACGCAACGCAAGACGCAACGCAAGACGCAACGCAAGACGCAACGCAAGCCCTTGCACGGTTGCAAGCCCCCCCTTGCGTGTGTCACCTCAATTTTCTAAACTTTACGCTAGACGCAAGCACAAGCCACTGGCTGTGGTCGAAACCGCCTACTACTTGAAAACGGCATACTCATCGATCTGAAAGTATGCAGAGCGTTTACACACAGTGCACTTCACTCCTGTCCGAGCCCAAATCAGCCAGCCTGAAAAGCTGATTTCCCTTAAGCTATAAACTCTGTAAATATATAACTTTAGCAACATTTGAAACATTTTCAGGCGAGAAAGTAGTCGTTTAGACCCCCAAGGTGTTGAAAATCTGACAAAATACCGGCTATTTACAAGAAGAAGAAGCATGAATCCACTCGAAGAGGTCCTGGCGGTGAATTTGCTTTCATCATAGTAGGCTTGTCATTGAAAAAAACGCTACTCCACCTACTGTCCTGGCGGTGTTACTAATTTTGAATTTTAGCCGAATGAATAAATAGGCAGCAGGTCTGTGGGCTGTCTGTGGCAGTAGCACGACGAGGACGTCAGTAACACCCACTTTACGACAAAAAAATCTAAATTACAGTAACCCAAATTCTCTCTCACACACACACACACACACACAGGTTTGTCTTATATGCATAGATGCAGGTTCATTCTGTTTTGTAATCATAGCAACTAAAAGTTAAGGGGTTGTTCACAAAACAGGGGGAATTGGAGGGTGGATGGAGGATGTGAGATCATTATGTACCCATCAACACATTTCTCCCACAAACCAACTGATCTGTTAATACGATCATAAAGTTGTTCATATCCTATCCATCCATCCATCCATTTTCTATACCGCTGAATCCGTCGGTCGGGACGCGGGGGGTTGGAGCCTATCCCAGCAGTCAATGGGCAAGAGGCAGGGTACACCCTGGAAAGGCCACCAGTCCATCACAGGGCCATGTTCATATCCTAATATTATATATTTTGTCACGCCCAGAGACTCTTGTTTTTAGTTTTAATCTTTAGGTTATGCTTTTGTGTTCAGTCCATCTTTAGTTTTTTGTCATGCCTTAGTTTCCCTGCACTCTGTTTAATAGTTCACTCACTTCACCTGTGTTTTTTCCCTCAGCTGCACTCACTCCCCAATCACTCTCACTCCCTATTAGTTTCCTGCCTCCCCTGTCAGTTTTGCCGGATCTGTGTTGTTGTTAGTTCTCATGCCACGTTGCCACGATTAAGCTAAGTGTTTTTCATGTTTAATGCCAAGTCTTATGTTTTCGTTAGTCACAGTTATATTCATGGTTTTGTCTCAGTCTCATTTTTCATATCCGGCTCAGCCACGCTTTTTTTGACTTCTTTTGTTTTTTGAATTAATAAATCTTCCTTATTTTTGAAGTCCGCATCCGTGTCCACCCTTCCACACCACCAACCTGACATATTTTTTTATGAGAAAATTGATTCTCTGCACAAACCCTTCGAAAGTGTGAGCAGATAGTGACACACACTTACCAGACTTGTAGTAAGGGGCAGACACAGCCACCTGCACAATGACCTCTTCCTCGTCCACTTTGATATCACCTGGAGCCACCAGGTAAATGAGCCCCCCCCACAGGTTCCACACCTGCATCACCTCTGAGGTTATGGGGAACTGCTCACAAACAGAAGACGCTCTCTTCAACTCTTTATGTTTCAGTTTATCAGACTGACAGCCAATCTGGATCTGTGGAAGACAAAGACTATATGTTACAACTTGTACTAACGCTGTATGACAGGCTTACTCATAAGTGTAGTGAGTAATGATGCAGGGATGAACTGAAACACTGATGTATAGTATGTGAGTTAGTATATTTTTAGTCAATATAAAACTAAAACTTTGGGGATATTTTCATTTAATTTCCTCATTTTAAAAGTTACCTCTGCACAATAATGATAATCCTTTAATGTCAGCAAAAATTTTCGCTGCATTTAATTTTGACATTTGTATTAAGGAAAGAACTTTTCTTTCCAGCATGGCAACTTCCCCAAAACTTACAAGCCATTTTCTCCCTTTTTTTTATTGATAGAATACTTGACAAAATGGACTTGACATAGCAGCCTGACTGAGCTAAATGTTGACAGGATCACAATTATCATTTGAAATGATGTACTGTACCTTCCATCTCTTGTTAAGAAGCTTTGGAGGTATGAATATGTCGGTCTTCATGCCAGGGGGGAGGTACAGACCTGTACTGATCCACTCGTATTCTGTTGCACCAGTAGAGCCACAGACATTAAATTCATGCATGTAAAACAGGCAGAGGAAAGATTTGATTTTCTCATGATAATGTAATGCATTGCAACTTTTACACAACACACTATCCAGAGACATATTCTGAATTTTGTAATTCACTTATTTGTTCACATTGGTGTGAACTGACCTGTTGTCTGGGCATTAATCTTGATCCTTTGGTTGTAGACAACCGGCATTGATGGGTTATCTTTGATGAGGTAGGGCAGCAGGGCATCCTGGTTTAGGGACACATTGAAAACTTCGGATGCCACGCGGAGAAGCAGGTGGTCTTTGGGACTGTTCACAGGGTTCTGCTCACTCACCTTGAAATATAGAGCATATGAAGTTGCCGAGTTGATTGAATGCCAACCGTTTAAGACTGGATAAGTAATAAAAAAAAAACAGGTGACTGTTTCTCAGTAGGCACAGTGGCCATCTTTCATTAGGAAGACTGCTGATTTGATCCCTGATATACTATCTTGAATGTAGAAAATGCAAAACTCTAACAGGGTATTTGGTACAGCAAAGACACGCATAAAACAGACTGAGTTTAGCCATTTTCTTTTGCAGCTTTTGCAGAACTTAACACTTTGGTGTTAGTTTGGTGACTCCTACTTCATCAAGTCAGGACAACTGCATTGTACCTGTAAGGTAAGTTTAATTTTCTCATATGGTTTAAATTAAACCACAGAAACACTAAGGCATCGTGGGAAGCTTCAATTCTTTTGTTCAGGTGTTCTCATGTCATCTCTTCAGACCACAATCCACTGTTAAAAAAACTGTTTAAATTTAAGTTATCAGTCATCACCAGATCAGCGTATGGAAAAACCAAAAACCATTCTGTATCTAATATCAAGATCAAGATCTTTGCACAACACAAGAGCCAATGACACCTTCAAGGGGACAAAAACCATTGACATGTGACCAAACTCAGGGCTAGGATTGGCCTTATAGTAGCCTGGAATCTTTACTAGAATATTCATAAAGGAAAATCTTTCTTTCTCTGATCTGTACGGTATCATACTGGTCAAAATCAGGTACTTCAAGGCAAACCCAGTGATAATCAAAAATGCAACAGGGTACTGTCCAGATGTTTTGCTGTGCAACTGCTGATGATTTCCCTCATCTTCCTAGAGGTTTCTTATCCATTGTTTTGGTTGTTTCCTTGACAAATTTTCTTAACATTGATACACATTCACTGCTCAACATTTAAGGACTCCACCCAACTCAACACAGAGAAATGTGTGGCAATAAAAAAAGATGCGTTTAACTATTCAATGCTGCGTTCTCTGTACATTATGTCCACTTATGCAAACTAAATAAGCTACAATCACAGCTGGGTGTCTGACAGCTTAATGGACAGCATTTGTTGTAGATGAGTTTATATACTAAAATATTGTCATTATTAAAATTTTATTATAAATCTCAATATCTCAATTATTGCTAAGAAATACCTATTTCAAGTATTGCCTTGAAATAACTTATATCCCACATATGTGTCTTTTGTGTGCGACTCACAAAATTTAGAAGACTTACAATAAAAGAAACTTAATTTGCTAAACTTCATGTTGCCCACCTGTGGTATGCCCAACTTCTTCAAGATGTCAGTGAGGATGGACAGAACCTGTGTGTAGGCGAAGCTATCGTAAGCCTTCATGTTCAAGTAGTTGCTACACTCTTTTCCCAGTCTTTTAAGGCGTTCCTCCTCTTCTTTGGTAAGTTCTTTGCCCTCAGTGACATGATGAGCGAAGCGACGCAGAAGATGGCGAAAGTGGAATAGTGTGGCTTGGCCCAGCTCAATAGGCTTGCAGGAATCTCTTTTAATTGTGTTCGGCAGCAAGCTCAAGCCCATTTTGTTCAGGATCTTGTTTCCTGAAACAGGAAATACAAAATTTGACATTGCATGTGTTGTGTCCCCAATGTTTACCATTTTTCTCTCCCTTTGCACAAACCCTTTGCCTTTTAAGTGTCCAGTGTACATTCACATCCAGCAGAGGTAGACATACACCATGCATTCCTATGTTATTGTATCAGAGAGGCTGCCTGATGGTTAATACTGGATCTCCAAATCTTGTGGTTCATTAACATACCTGAGAAGTCTTGCAATGGGTTTTGCCCAAAGTGTGTTGATGCCCAGTACCAGGCATGTCCTCCAACCAATAGCCCTCCTCCCTCTGCCACAAAGTTTTGGATTTCCTCTACATGTTTGTCGCTGTATGCCTCACACACAAACACACTCAGGTCTTGCCTAAACTCTGTCTTCTCACACTCTAAACCTAAATTGGATAAAATCTTCATTCCTGGTACAAAACCAATGACCCCATTTCGACCTTGGTCCAGCCAGTGAATTGCATTCTTCCAAAATGATGCCATTGTCTGTAATAAAAAAAATAGTGGTTAATACTTTGGGGATATCATCAATTTTTATGAGGACAAAAAGGTTTTTTAGCACACCATTTATATAACCAACAAAATGTTCCTATAAGTTACAGTCTAGATAAAAGATGTCAAAAGTAACTACATATTAATCTACAAAAGATCAACAATTTATAACAATGTATTTTATAAGTGATAGAGGAATTTTCATCATTGCTTCCTTAAAATTGTGAATATTTGTGGCGTGTGTTTTTAACTAACTCAAAATGCACCTCAAATCCCAGAAGAGTTTCATGCGTAACCACAATGACTCGCCCCCGCCCATAGTAGGATCCTGCCAAGAACACACATTGCTCCTCAGTGACACCAATGGGGAAGGCTAGAGGGCCGTGGACCAGAGAGTCAGAGGCTGCAAAATCTCCCTGCAGGTCAAACTCTGAAATCCCTTTGAGCAGGAACTCCAGGTCTTCCTTGAAACTTTTCCCAACGCTATAAAGAGAAAGTGTTATCAGTCCCCTTGAGACTCTCTGTCTAAAACCTAACTATCAAGTTAGAAATCTCGGGGTAATATTGGACTCAGAATTGAACTTTAACAGCCACATTAAATCTGTAACATCAGCAGCTTTTTACCATCTAAAAAACATTGCCAGAATCAAAGGAATAGTGTCTAAACCAGACTTAGAGAGACTGATCCATGCGTTTGTCTCCAGCAGGTTAGACTACTGTAACGGCCTGCTCACTGGGCTCTCTAAAACGGGCTGTAAGACAGCTGCAGTACATCCAGAATGCTGCTGCTCGAGTCCTGACTAGAACCAGGAAATACGACCATATTAGTCCAGTGCTCAGGTCTCTGCACTGGCTTCCTGTCGCTCAGAGAATAAACTTTAAAACAGCTCTGCTTGTGTACAAGTCTCTTCATTGTCAAGCGCCAAAGTACATCTCTGACATGTTAGAGCCATATGAACCAACTCGGGCTCTGAGAACCTCAGGGAGGGGTCTCCTGCTGGTGCCCAGAGTCAGGACTAAACAAGGTGAGGCTGCGTTTCAGTTTTATGCCCCTAAAATCTGGAACAGTCTTCCAGAAGATGTGAGACAGGCCTCAACTCTGCCAATGTTTTAATCCAGGCTGAAAACAGTTCTATTTAGCTGTGCATATGACACCTGAAAGTATTTTATCTGCACTCTTCACTTTTAAATTAATTAATTATTATTTTTAATGGTTTTTTAATTTTTTTTTAATTTTTATTTTTATTATTATTATTATTATTATCAATATATATTTTTTATTTCTTTTTAATGATTTTATTGCCTTCTTGTGATTTTATGTAGCTGTGAAGCACTTTGAATTGCCTTGTGTATGAATTGTTTTCTATAAATAAAATTGCCTTGCCTTGCCTTGCCTTGCCTATATTATGGTAAGAAGATGGAGGCAGAAACCCAAAGGGGAGACCAAGCATAAAGAATCATTTCAAAATAAACCCTTTTTCATGCACAGTATCAGTTTTCAGAAATAAGATTTTCAGCAAAGGCTTGTTTGGTTTCTTTGTAACTTCATAAGAACAATAAATGTTGGCACTTGAATGTTATATTTTAACATTTATGTTACATTTTAACCCTATATATCGATGTAACAACATTCATACATTATAATGGTTATACTTCTGTAGTGTTTTGTGTATTGGTAAGATTTACGGACAAGATAGAGCAAGGTATAATTATCTGACTAAAAGAAAAATCTGAAAAATGGAATGAAAAAAAGCATATGCTTACTCTAAAGACATCCAGGTGGATGGGATGTCAGGGTAGATTGGCAGGTTTTCTGCAGCTGCATGTTCAGCAGAGAAGTAGATCCCTGCCACACCTGCCACTTTATTTCCTGGAAACTTAAGGATTGTGTTTTCAGCAGGGTTATGTGCAGCCCAGTTCCATGCTTGTCCCCCTATCAGCACCCCTCCTCCTGCTTTCAGAAAAGCCACCAGCTCTCTTGGGTCTTCACCAACGGTGTAGGCATTTGTTACATAAACACCAACCCCTGGATTTTCACTAAAGGCCTCCACAACACGGATTTGGAAGGTGGATGTATTGAGGTTATCAACAACTCTCTTTAGTTGTTTTTGCAGCCCCACATTGGGATTTCCAGATTCCCCTCTCAGCCAGGTTAGAGCATTCTCTACTAGATCAGGAAAGGCAAACAAGTAGGTCTCATGGCCCACAGCCACAATTCTTCCATTGCCGTATCGCGAAGCAGCCATCAGAACATGGCCATGGCTGTTCATTAATAAAGGAAAGGCATGCTCTCCATTCAACACCAGGTTACAGGGAACAGAGGTTCCCCGTAGGTCCAGCTCTCTTAGGCCTCTCATCAGAAACCTGTAATCCTCTTCATGGTGAGACTGGCTTGGTTGGTGAGACATGGTGAGAGGAATCACTGCTCTAAAGGTGGGATGAGAAGTTTAATGGATATTGGAAAGGTTCCTGGATGTAAATGGAGATTAAAGATGGATATGGAAGTATATTGTGTCAGTGAGGATGTCCTGTTGTATGTAGAACAGAGAAAGTTGGCAAAGCTTAAAATAAAATATTTTATACATCTACACATCTATCTATTATACATCTTTAAAGTCACAACATTTTCAAAGTTTTGATTTTATCAAAGCAAAAAAGTTACTTTTACCTGAGTGTAAAGCCAGTCTTGGCACTGCAGTTTCCCAAATAGAGCTCTATCACAAAGAAGAAGAGAGGAGAAAGCACAGAAGCTGCAGAGGAAGTGAGGAGGCACTATTTAAAGGAAAAGAGAAAGACATGATGAGGAGGGACTACAGTCATCAGCCAATGAATAGATGGAGAAAGATCAGACAAGCTGGATTCTACAAATAACTGTTCAGTAGAGCATGTTCAAATCACACACATACTTGGACACACCTCTGCACACCTGTCTAGGTGGAGTAACCATATAAGGCTCTATCTGGCTTACCAGCATGAGCATTTTGGAGGGCAGTGTCTACCTTAAGCACACTCCAGTTTATAACTAACTACCTGGCAGTTTGTGGTCAATCTTCCACATCACCTGATCCACAGTTTGAATTTCATTCAACAGAGAAGAGCTTTCCATAAATTAATATAGAAACAGTTATGATTGTGTTGGGAAGCTGACCAGAGTGGCATAAGTAGGAGGCAGATTCATGGCAGTTTGTCCAAAAAAAAAAAATCCCCACAAGGTGTTTATTTACGTGCCTTCTGCTTCACGTGTAGCAAAAAAAATGTATATATACAACAAAAAATATAACTGAACAGTTAGTTGAACTAAATAAAACTCAACATAGAACTAAACAAAAAAATAAATCAAATCAAGTGTAAATTGCTACACCCGATCAGATGGTTGCACTCCCCCTCCCTGCAACAGACAGAAGGCCACTGCTTAAATAGCCTCACCTCACTGGGCACTGCCTCCTTGGTTGTACCAACAGAGGAGGTGACTCCACTGGCTTTTAACTTCAACTTTCACTGTTTCACATGTCACAATTCATACAAATTACAGTAAAAACACTATTACCTGTTTTATCTTTTCATCTACATGTTAACCATACAAAATTAAATACCAAATAAACCTAAATAATATCTCAACCTAATGTGTCTCACCTTCCTGATGTGGACTAGTCCAATGACCTCCCCAATCATGCAGAAATATTGCAGCACTTCCTCCCTTTGTCTCTGAGCACATGGTGGGTATGGTGAGTAGCACACTTAAATGTTCATTTAACTTTTTCTAAGGAAATATAATTCAATAGATTATAACTGAATTTAACAATACTTGTCAGTGTTTATTTAAACCAAAGATGTTGAACTATGAAATATAACCAAACATAATACAAAACATAAACAAACCCGGGATAGTCTGTATCTGTAAAATGATGATTACTGATAGTAAAATGATTGAAAACAAACAAGTATGGTGAACTAAAGATGGTATTAATAAATGAGACAAATGGTCTCACCCACTTTGTCACAGATTGAACAATATGCCTTTTATATTGCTCTTTACACTTGTAATACATGTAGAAGTGCCTTAAAATATGATAAGATAAGGAAATGCAAGCTCATGTCACAGTAGTATGGGACATGCTTGATATCAAGTGTATCTCCAAAATTTTTGTTTTACAATGTTTTTTTTATCCCTGCAACAAATTGTGTCCCAGCTTGACACTCAGCTGGAAGTTACAGTATAGACACATGGTAGACATAGACATATGGTGTCAATACTGTACACTCCAGTATCTATCTGACTAGCTGGCAGTTTGTGGTCAGTCTTCCACATCACCTGGTCTACAATTTGAATTTCATTCAACAGAGAATAGCTTTCCATAAAGTAATGTAAAACACATTATGATTGAACAATATGCCTTTTATATTGCTCTCCACACTTATAAGGTGGCGGTTTCATCATAATGACCACACAACGTCCTCAGGAGGAAAGAGATAAACAGGTGGGTATCTACACCTTATACCTGATATGCGGGAGGTCATCTACAGGTTATACACGGTAACACTCAATACAATGCATATAAGAATTCATTTGAATGAATAAAGTCTGTATATTTAAAAGGAACAGAGAAAAAGTTCCATCAAAGAAACTAAACTTTTTTTGTAAACATCACTTAAACATACAGCTTCTTTTCTTCTTTATTTTTTTGGCACACACAGCTTGACTGGGTTTGCCACAATATGCCTTTTATCTTCCTCCCCACACTTGTAATAAATGTACAAGTGCCTTAAAGCAATTATATGTAACATTTCTACCTTAAAAGAACAGCTTGAAAAAAAATGTGCGGCTAGAATGAGTTTTAATATTACGATTGGCCTGTCTCCTATGCCCTTCAGGGGTCTGAGTTGGAATAACTGCGCTATGTAACTTTGCTGGACCGGCCTGGAAGCTGAGCGGAGGTACTTCGACTTGCTTTCTGGTACACCTACCGCAAAAACAAATAGACCCCTCTCATGCTCCCAGGTACATTTGATTACTCTTACATTCTCGGTCATAGCTTGCACCTTCTGACTCCTCGCCGGTTCGTCAACAAAAGTGAAACGTGAAAGCGAAAGGGTGTTGTATTTACGACAGTGTAACCGTACATTACCTCCACGCCTGTAGGGGGAGCTCCATAATGGACTTTTTGAGAAGTTACATTGTAGTGCTTTAAAATATGATTGAACAAGGAAATGCAAGCTCATGTCACAGTAGTATGGCACATGCTTTTTTGAAATATTGCTTCACAACCTTTGTATACATTATGACTAATCTAATAACTTATGTTACTAATATTATTGTACCATTAAATCTAATGTATTCAACAGCATAGTTACAGCCTTTACCTCTCCAGCACATTCTTTGGCCTACACTTTGAGCTGATATGTTTGTGTTCCACTGAACAGCTGTCAACGATCAGAATACAGATTGTAAACATACTGTATGTTTACAAAAAGCCCAGAAAACATGGCTTTGACTTGAAGTTTTAAATCAGCGAAGGAGGTGAGATCAAGCTTTTGCTGTGTTCTACAAGAAAGTGGTAGGGGACACCAAAGACCTGACAGATGCCCCCATGTTGCACAGGCTACAGAAATGCCTGGATGGTGGAGAAACCTGAACACACATTCAAGAGCGCAGCAGATTATTACGGGACACTCTACATTAAAGTTCTGGATCTACTTGATGCTGAATTGCAACAAAGAGGGCAGCCGGTAGTGGCACAGCGATGACTGAAGATTTTTGACTAAGCAGGAGAGATGGCCTGACAGCCTCTTTCCAGTTTTGCACTCATTCGCATTTGTGAACTTAATGAAGAATTACAACAATTGAATTCTGCAAGTGCTCTTGACCCAGTGCCTTCAAAGTTAAAAAAAAAAGCATAAAGACTGATATGGTTCCAAAACTGGGACCCAGGTGTTTCTGCTCTGGTTGATGAGTGAAGCATTTTAATGGGTGATGTCAAGGGTCTTGGATGGTATCTATTTGTCATCCACCTCCTTAAAATCATCTTCATGTTTATGCATTTGGCAGACTATCCAAAGCGAGTTACACTGGTAGGCGGGCAGGATTAGGGGGGTTTGCCTAAGTACCCCAACTGGAGGTAGTACCTTTCATGCAGGGGATTTAAACCCTGGTCACCTGTAGATATATTGGCCCTCATTTATCAAACTTGCGTAAGACGAAAAACGTGCGTAGGTCGTGTGTACGTTCTTTTCTGCGCAAAGGTTGGCATTTATCAAATCCATCGTGAGCGCAGGAAAGATGAAATCGCCACGACAGGTCTGAGGCCGTGTACGCACTTTTCCATTTTGACTTGCGGTGACTGCAATACAGCAGCGTCACTAGTGCGTGCTTAGGAGTCGCAACAAATCCCTAGGTTAAAATTACAGACTTATCACTTTAAAGAAGGCCCATGTTTTATTTGACTTCAACATAAATATAAACATAAACGCAAATTAAATAAATTAAACAAGTACAACTCCGTAATTGGAAGAGTGATGGCTCATTATTCAACCGCGCACCCTCACACCGAACAGGAGAGGCGCTTTAACACTGCGCATTCGCGCACGCGTGCCACTGTGGAGAGGTGTATAGGGCTCCTAAAGCTGGATCTGTCTCTCGGCTGCGGGGGGAACCCTATACGCCCGAAAAGGTATGCAATATTATTATTGCATGCGGGGATCTCCATAACATTGCCCAAAAAAATGGAGTGCCATTTCCAGATGTACATCCAGAGGACCCCGCACCCAGAGATCCCTACCACCAGCCTGCACAGCCAAGAGCGCTCAGGAGGAGAGAGGAACGTATTCAGCGATTCTGACTTTCGGTAAGCATTCTGTTATTCAAGGAAAAAAGAAAGGAGAACAACGATTTCTTTCAGCATTTATTCTGTGACTTCAGTGTTTCATTTATGTCTTTCAATGTACTGTCGATAGATTGCATGGTGTGTGTTAAAGCCATCATCCACACCATCTCTGTTTGTCTTTCTAGGACCTCTGTGGTTAACACGGCTGGCCGGTGTGATGCTGCAGACCGGGGGGCAGAGGCAGAGGCAGAGGCTTCGGATGTTGACGGGCCGCGTATTCGTTGCGCGGGTCAGGTTGCCCGGATGCCACTTCAGATTCATCTGTGAATGAAAAATATTAGTTTGATTAGGAACCTCATTTGTGTTGAAAATTAAAGCAACTGTTTTATTTAAACGTCTTGGGTGTGCAGTCATTCTTACCATTCTCGAGCTCTAGCATGGGCGCATCAGTGTCAAGTTTCCCTGGCACGCCTGATGAGGACGTAGCTCCGATCACGCCAGCCACCCTCTCCTCCAAGGCACTCAAATCCAAACCTGGATTCCCCCCCCCCCCCCCCCCGTTTGTGACATGCTGCGTCGGAGAGCTGCAACCTTTTTTGTGGCCAATTTCATATCGGACCACTTCTTCCTGATCTTATTGGAGAAAAAGTAAAACATCGTTCAATTTTAGATTTAATTTAATCTGGAGTTTATCACATTATATTGACCATCACAGTAGGGGAAAATACATAACTCGTCCGGTCTGCGATTTACATCACCAACGCTGTTGACAGCCGGTCCAGCTGTCAACGCTGTTGGCAGCGTTTCTTTGCCGCCTTTCGTCTTTCCATGTCGCAAATTCTAGAGGTGCGGCCTTTTGTAGAAGGCGTGGTTAGGATCATTACGATGGATTTCAGCCACCGGATTTATCAACAGCCGCTCGGTCTTACGATGGGATTGGTGTGGTACGCATGTTCTGTAAATCTCACTTGAGCCTCTGCGTACGACGAGTTCTCCGCTCATATCTACGATGCTTTCTACGACGGCTTGATAAATGAGGGCCATTGTCTCACTGCATCGAACAGATCAGTGTGTGGATGCAAAGCAATTTTCTCCAGCTAAACTCAGACAAAACTGAAATCATTGTCTGTGGCCCACAGAAACAAAGAGAAAGTGTTATCAGTCACCTTGAGACTCTCTCTCTAAACCTAATTATCAAGTTAGAAATCTCGGGGTAATATTGGACTCAGACCTGAACTTTAACAGCCACATTAAATCAGTAACATCAGCAGCTTTTTACCATCTAAAAAACATTGCCAGAATCAAAGGGATAGTGTATAAACCAGACTTAGAAAGACTGATCCATGCGTTTGTCTCCAGCAGGTTAGACTGCTGTAACGGCCTGCTCACTGGGCTCTCTAAAACGGGCTGTAAGATGTGGGAGAGAAATGTCATGACATGGCCTAATTACATCGTGTGCCTTGTTGACTGGTTCATATGAATATTGTTGATAGTTAGAATGAGCTTGTTTATGATAATGGCAAGAGCCCGGCGCCTCCAAGAAGATTGGGGCCTGGCCATTGCGTATAAAAGGTTGTCGCAAAATGAGGTCGTTGGAGATTTGTGAACATTCTGTACGCACATTTGCTGTGACGGCTGTTCAAATAAACTTCCCCAATGAAAGGCTGACCGACGCATATTCGACTCCTTTTCTCCACAACATAATGGTGACCCCGAATTCGTGAGATTTTGCATCTGGAGCCCGGCGGAGCGTGTCTTCTGTGCCCCGACAACCGACATCAGCTGTGAAAGCCGGCAGGTGGGATTTTTTCCTAACCATTAAACAGCGGATTTCTGTTGGTGGTGCACAGCTGACGGCTCTTTCCAGTTTCCACAAATTAAAAGAACACAGGAGAAAGTATGGATTCTGCATTCGGTAAGCATTTCATTGTTTTCCTCTGCGCAGGGGGGCTGTTGACATTGTTTGAGAAATTTTGGGCCAAGAGGAGCCGAATGTTTGAATTGAGATAAAAATTGGGCGAACAACAGCTGATGTGAGATGTGTGTGTGAAGCAGACGGCTGTGAGCAGCTGGTCGGGCTATTGTGTTGATATATTTTCTTTGTGGTGATTAAAGAAGACTAGTCGCTAATGCTCTGGGAGCATTATAATAACTCCCGTGGCCAATTCATGAACGAATTTGAATTTTCTTCTCAAAATGTCTTTATACTGAGGTCTCGGATAACTCCAAAGAGTTCTACGCAGATATAAAACGATATAAACATATATTTAAAATGTGCCCCTATAGAACTGGATTTTACTTTTCAGAGTTTTCTTGAAAGTCTTATTGATTCCACCCTCA
>NC_134514.1:30636964-30724464 GCF_027942865.1 Odontesthes bonariensis
TTGCAATTGTTATCAGCACTCTTAATTAACAATTTGGGAGAGCAAAGAGAGACGCTTTTGAGATGAAGGAAGGTACCCAAAGTTAACCATCAAGCTTTCCGTATAGGTTTATTAAGGGAGGAGGGCTCGCCCGGGATTTGAACCCCGGACCTCTCGCACCCTAAGCGAGAATCATACCCCTAGACCAACGAGCCAAAAATTGGACTTTTTGCGTTTCGTGAGAGCACGCGGACAGCTGACGTAGCCATGGAATCCTGGGAATTTGTGATTGCTTTCTTTCTTCTTTGACTTTTCCAGAGTAATGAGCCTATATTGTTTGGAGTTGGCTCTCCCTTCACTCAACGTGAGTGAAGTTATTAGGCACATACCCTGAACAGCCCACAAAAACTCCTGAGACCAATGAGCCAATACTCACCGCCAGGTTCCACCAACTCACATCACATTTTATCAAGAAGCCCAACTTTTAGACAGAACAGGTCTATATCTCCATTTCTCTACCATTGACTTGAAGCGTTTCAATCTGGATTTATAGTACAAATACCAAAACTGCTTTAGATAATACTGCAGAGGATGTGCTTCCATGATACAGGATTACTGACATGTGTGGATCTGTCTTTCAAATTCCAGATAAGAAATTAATTTAAGAAGGTCTTGAAGCAACTTCGGAATGAGTGATGGAGGTTTGAGCTGTATTGCCATATTTGGGGTTTTGATTCCAAATGCATTGAATGTTATAGTCATTGATTCAATCCTTCTCTGATTTGACAGCAAAGGAAAGACACAAGGCCAGTAAACCAGGAAAGGGCTCGTCCGGGATTTGAACCCGGGACCTCTCGCACCCAAAGCGAGAATCATACCCCTAGACCAACGAGCCAAAAGGTGGACTTTTTGCGTTTCGTGAGAGCACGCGGACAGCTGACGTAGCCATGGAATCCTGGGAATTTGTGATTGCTTTCTTTCTTCTTTGACTTTTCCAGAGCAATGAGCCTATATTGTTTGGAGTTGGCTCTCCCTTCACTCAACATGAGTGAAGTTATTAGGCACATACACTGAACTGCCCACAAAAACACCTGAGACCAATGAGCCAATACTCACCGCCAGGTTCCACCAACTCACATCACATTTTATCAAGAAGCCCAACTTTAAGACAGAACAGGTCTATATCTCCATTTCTCTACCATTGACTTGAAGCGTTTCAATCTGGATTTATAGTACAAATACCAAAACTGCTTTAGATAATACTGCAGAGGATGTGCTTCCATGATACAGGATTACTGACATGTGTGGATCTGTCTTTCAAATTCCAGATAAGAAATTAATTTAAGAAGGTCTTGAAGCAACTTCGGAATGAGTGGTGGAGGTTTGAGCTGTATTGCCATATTTGGGGTTTTGATTCCAAATGCATTGAATGTTATAGTCATTGATTCAATCCTTCTCTGATTTGACAGCAAAGGAAAGACACAAGGCCAGTAAACCAGGAAAGGGCTCGTCCGGGATTTGAACCCGGGACCTCTCGCACCCAAAGCGAGAATCATACCCCTAGACCAACGAGCCAAAAGGTGGACTTTTTGCGTTTCGTGAGAGCACCCGGACAGCTGACGTAGCCATGGAATCCTGGGAATTTGTGATTGCTTTCTTTCTTCTTTGACTTTTCCAGAGCAATGAGCCTATATTGTTTGGAGTTGGCTCTCCCTTCACTCAACATGAGTGAAGTTATTAGGCACATACACTGAACTGCCCACAAAAACACCTGAGACCAAAGAGCCAATACTCACCGCCAGGTTCCACCAACTCACATCACATTTTATCAAGAAGCCCAACTTTAAGACAGAACAGGTCTATATCTCCATTTCTCTACCATTGACTTGAAGCGTTTCAATCTGGATTTATAGTACAAATACCAAAACTGCTTTAGATAATACTGCAGAGGATGTGCTTCCATGATACAGGATTACTGACATGTGTGGATCTGTCTTTCAAATTCCAGATAAGAAATTAATTTAAGAAGGTCTTGAAGCAACTTCGGAATGAGTGGTGGAGGTTTGAGCTGTATTGCCATATTTGGGGTTTTGATTCCAAATGCATTCAATGTTATGGTCATTGATTCAATTCTTCTCTGATTTCACAGCAAAGGGAAGACATAAGGCCAGTAAACCAGGGAAGGGCTCGTCTGGGATTTGAACCCGGGACCTCCCGCACCCGAAGCGAGAATCATACCCCTAGACCAACGAGCCAAGATTTGCAACTTTAGACTTCATACGAGTGCCGCGGGCCACAGATAGCAAAAAGATACCCTCGGAAGGTACGTTCGATCATCGAATAGAAACATCCTACAACTTTCAGTTCAGCTCACTCAATGTCAGTGTTGCTTCCATTTTTTTTTATTTCAAAGTTCTCTTATTCTAAAGTGGAGATTAGTTGCCAAAAGTATGTGTAAATCAATCTGTAACACTACAAATCCCAGCTGTGAGTGTAAACTTGTGGAGGGTCAACGTAAACTCCAAGTAAAAGCTGGGATAACGGTTTGTCTAGCTAAAAATTGCACTGTAAAAGAAAAGAAGAGTTGTTCACTTAACTGTCAGTGGCTTTAATTTTGGGGATGTTCAGTCTATGTCCTCAATAACTTCACTCATGTTGAGTGAAAGGAGAGCCAACTGCTACAGCTCCAAACAATATAGTAAGACAGGACATTTTTGCAATTGTTATCAGCACTCTTAATTAACAATTTGGGAGAGCAAAGAGAGACGCTTTTGAGATGAAGGAAGGTACCCAAAGTTAACCATGAAGCTTTCCGTATAGGTTTATTAAGGGAGGAGGGCTCGCCCGGGATTTGAACCCCGGACCTCTCGCACCCTAAGCGAGAATCATACCCCTAGACCAACGAGCCAAAAAGTGGACTTTTTGCGTTTCGTGAGAGCACGCGGACAGCTGACGTAGCCATGGAATCCTGTGAATTTGTGATTGCTTTCTTTCTTCTTTGACTTTTCCAGAGCAATGAGCCTATAATGTTTGGAGTTGGCTCTCCCTTCACTCAACATGAGTGAAGTTATTAGGCACATACACTGAACAGCCCACAAAAACACCTGAGACCAATGAGCCAATACTCACCGCCAGGTTCCACCAACTCACATCACATTTTATCAAGAAGCCCAACTTTAAGACAGAACAGGTCTATATCTCCATTTCTCTACCATTGACTTGAAGCGTTTCAATCTGGACTTATAGAACAAATACGGAAAGTGCTTTAGATAATACTGCAGAGGGTGTGCTTCCATGATACAGGATTACTGACATGCGTGGATCTGTCTTTCAAATTCCAGATAAGAAATTAATTTAAGAAGGTCTTGAAGCAACTTCGGAATGAGTGGTGGAGGTTTGAGCTGTATTGCCATATTTGGGGTTTTGATTCCAAATGCATTGAATGTTATAGTCATTGATTCTATCCTTCTCTGATTTGACAGCAAAGGAAAGACACAAGGCCAGTAAACCAAGAAAGGGCTCGTCCGGGATTTGAACCCGGGACCTCCCGCACCCGAAGCGAGAATCATACCCCTAGACCAACGAGCCAAGATTAGCAACTTTAGACTTCATACGAGTGCCGCGGGCCACAGATAGCAAAAAGATACCCTCGGAAGGTACGTTCGATCATCGAATAGAAACATCCTACAACTTTCAGTTCAGCTCACTCAATGTCAGTGTTGCTTCCATTTTTTTTTATTTCAAAGTTCTCTTATTCTAAAGTGGAGATTAGTTTCAAAAAGTATGTGTAAATCAATCTGTAACACTACAAATCCCAGCTGTGAGTGTAAACTTGTGGAGGGTCAACGTAAACTCCAAGTAAAAGCTGGGATAACGGTTTCTCTAGCTAAAAATTGCATTGTAAAAGAAAAGAAGATTTGTTCACTTAACTGTCAGTGGCTTTAATGTTGGGGATGTTCAGTCTATGTCCTCAATAACTTCACTCATGTTGAGTTAAAGGAGAGCCAACTGCTACAGCTACAAACAATATAGTAAGACAGGACATTTTTGCAATTGTTATCAGCACTCTTAATTAACAATTTGGGAGAGCAAAGAGAGACGCTTTTGAGAATAAGGAAGGTACCCAAAGTTAACCATCAAGCTTTCCGTATAGGTTTATTAAGGGAGGAGGGCTCGCCCGGGATTTGAACCCCGGACCTCTCGCACCCTAAGCGAGAATCATACCCCTAGACCAACGAGCCAAAAAGTGGACTTTTTGCGTTTCGTGAGAGCACGCGGACAGCTGACGTAGCCATGGAATCCTGGGAATTTGTGATTGCTTTCTTTCTTCTTTGACTTTTCCAGAGCAATGAGCCTATATTGTTTGGAGTTGGCTCTCCCTTCACTCAACATGAGTGAAGTTATTAGGCACATACACTGAACAGCCCACAAAAACACCTGAGACCAATGAGCCAATACTCACCGCCAGGTTCCACCAACTCACATCACATTTTATCAAGAAGCCCAACTTTAAGACAGAACACGTCTATATCTCCATTTCTCTACCATTGACTTGAAGCGTTTCAATCTGGATTTATAGTACAAATACCAAAACTGCTTTAGATAATACTGCAGAGGATGTGCTTCCATGATACAGGATTACTGACATGTGTGGATCTGTCTTTCAAATTCCAGATAAGAAATTAATTTAAGAAGGTCTTGAAGCAACTTCGGAATGAGTGGTGGAGGTTTGAGCTGTATTGCCATATTTGGGGTTTTGATTCCAAATGCATTCAATGTTATGGTCATTGATTCAATTCTTCTCTGATTTCACAGCAAAGGGAAGACATAACGCCAGTAAACCAGGGAAGGGCTCGTCCGGGATTTGAACCCGGGACCTCCCGCACCCAAAGCGAGAATCATACCCCTAGACCAACGAGCCAAGATTTGCAACTTTAGACTTCATACGAGTGCCGCGGGCCACAGATAGCAAAAAGATACCCTCGGAAGGTACGTTCGATCATCGAATAGAAACATCCTACAACTTTCAGTTCAGCTCACTCAATGTCAGTGTTGCTTCCATTTTTTTTTATTTCAAAGTTCTCTTATTCTAAAGTGGAGATTAGTTTCAAAAAGTATGTGTAAATCAATCTGTAACACTACAAATCCCAGCTGTGAGTGTAAACTTGTGGAGGGTCAACGTAAACTCCAAGTAAAAGCTGGGATAACGGTTTCTCTAGCTAAAAATTGCATTGTAAAAGAAAAGAAGATTTGTTCACTTAACTGTCAGTGGCTTTAATGTTGGGGATGTTCAGTCTATGTCCTCAATAACTTCACTCATGTTGAGTTAAAGGAGAGCCAACTGCTACAGCTACAAACAATATAGTAAGACAGGACATTTTTGCAATTGTTATCAGCACTCTTAATTAACAATTTGGGAGAGCAAAGAGAGACGCTTTTGAGAATAAGGAAGGTACCCAAAGTTAACCATCAAGCTTTCCGTATAGGTTTATTAAGGGAGGAGGGCTCGCCCGGGATTTGAACCCTGGACCTCTCGCACCCTAAGCGAGAATCATACCCTAGACCAACGAGCCAAAAAGTGGACTTTTTGCGTTTCGTGAGAGCACGCGGACAGCTGACGTAGCCATGGAATCCTGGGAATTTGTGATTGCTTTCTTTCTTCTTTGACTTTTCCAGAGCAATGAGCCTATATTGTTTGGAGTTGGCTCTCCCTTCACTCAACATGAGTGAAGTTATTAGGCACATACACTGAACAGCCCACAAAAACACCTGAGACCAATGAGCCAATACTCACCGCCAGGTTCCACCAACTCACATCACATTTTATCAAGAAGCCCAACTTTAAGACAGAACACGTCTATATCTCCATTTCTCTACCATTGACTTGAAGCGTTTCAATCTGGATTTATAGTACAAATACCAAAACTGCTTTAGATAATACTGCAGAGGGTGTGCTTCCATGATACAGGATTACTGACATGCGTGGATCTGTCTTTCAAATTCCAGATAAGAAATTAATTTAAGAAGGTCTTGAAGCAACTTCGGAATGAGTGGTGGAGGTTTGAGCTGTAATGCCATATTTGGGGTTTTGATTCCAAATGCATTCAATGTTATGGTCATTGATTCAATTCTTCTCTGATTTCACAGCAAAGGGAAGCCACAAGGCCAGTAAACCAGGGAAGGGCTCGTCCGGGATTTGAACCCGGGACCTCCCGCACCCGAAGCGAGAATCATACCCCTAGACCAACGAGCCAAGATTTGCAACTTTAGACTTCATACGAGTGCCGCGGGCCACAGATAGCAAAAAGATACCCTCGGAAGGTACGTTCGATCATCGAATAGAAACATCCTACAACTTTCAGTTCAGCTCACTCAATGTCAGTGTTGCTTCCATTTTTTTTATTTCAAAGTTCTCTTATTCTAAAGTGGAGATTAGTTGCCAAAAGTATGTGTAAATCAATCTGTAACACTACAAATCCCAGCTGTGAGTGTAAACTTGTGGAGGGTCAACGTAAACTCCAAGTAAAAGCTGGGATAACGGTTTGTCTAGCTAAAAATTGCATTGTAAAAGAAAAGAAGAGTTGTTCACTTAACTGTCAGTGGCTTTAATTTTGGGGATGTTCAGTCTATGTCCTCAATAACTTCACTCATGTTGAGTGAAAGGAGAGCCAACTGCTACAGCTCCAAACAATATAGTAAGACAGGATATTTTTGCAATTGTTATCAGCACTCTTAATTAATAATTTGGGAGAGCAAAGAGAGACGCATTTGAGATGAAGGAAGGTACCCAAAGTTAACCATGAAGCTTTCCGTATAGGTTTCTTAAAGGAGGAAAGGGCTCGCCCGGGATTTGAACCCGGGACCTCTCGCACCCGAAGCGAGAATCATACCCCTAGACCAACGAGCCAAGATTAGCAACTTTAGACTTCATACGAGTGCCGCGGGCCACAGATAGCAAAAAGATACCCTCGGAAGGTACGTTCGATCATCGAATAGAAACATCCTACAACTTTCAGTTCAGCTCACTCAATGTCAGTGTTTCTTCCATTTTTTTTAATTTCAAAGTTCTCTTATTCTAAAGTGGAGATTAGTTGCCAAAAGTATGTGTAAATCAATCTGTAACACTACAAATCCCAGCTGTGAGTGTAAACTTGTGGAGGGTCAACATAAACTCCAAGTAAAAGCTGGGATAACGGTTTGTCTAGCTAAAAATTGCATTGTAAAAGAAAAGAAGATTTGTTCACTTAACTGTCAGTGGCTTTAATGTTGGGGATGTTCAGTCTATGTCCTCAATAACTTCACTCATGTTGAGTGAAAGGAGAGCCAACTGCTACAGCTACAAACAATATAGTAAGACAGGACATTTTTGCAATTGTTATCAGCACTCTTAATTAACAATTTGGGAGAGCAAAGAGAGACGCTTTTGAGATGAAGGAAGGTACCCAAAGTTAACCATCAAGCTTTCCGTATAGGTTTATTAAGGGAGGAGGGCTCGCCCGGGATTTGAACCCCGGACCTCTCGCACCCTAAGCGAGAATCATACCCTAGACCAACGAGCCAAAAAGTGGACTTTTTGCGTTTCGTGAGAGCACGCGGACAGCTGACGTAGCCATGGAATCCTGTGAATTTGTGATTGCTTTCTTTCTTCTTTGACTTTTCCAGAGCAATGAGCCTATAATGTTTGGAGTTGGCTCTCCCTTCACTCAACATGAGTGAAGTTATTAGGCACATACACTGAACAGCCCACAAAAACACCTGAGACCAATGAGCCAATACTCACCGCCAGGTTCCACCAACTCACATCACATTTTATCAAGAAGCCCAACTTTAAGACAGAACACGTCTATATCTCCATTTCTCTACCATTGACTTGAAACGTTTCAATCTGGACTTATAGAACAAATACGGAAACTACTTTAGACAATACTGCAGAGGGTGTGCTTCCATGATACAGGATTACTGACATGCGTGGATCTGTCTTTCAAATTCCAGATAAGAAATTAATTTAAGAAGGTCTTGAAGCAACTTCGGAATGAGTGGTGGAGGTTTGAGCTGTATTGCCATATTTGGGGTTTTGATTCCAAATGCATTGAATGTTATAGTCATTGATTCAATCCTTCTCTGATTTCACAGCAAAGGAAAGGCACAAGTCCAGTAAACCAGGAAAGGGCTCGTCCGGGATTTGAACCCGGGACCTCTCGCACCCAAAGCGAGAATCATACCCCTAGACCAACGAGCCAAAAGTTGGACTTTTTGCGTTTCGTGAGAGCACGCGGACAGCTGACGTAGCCATGGAATCCTGGGAATTTGTGATTGCTTTCTTTCTTCTTTGACTTTTCCAGAGCAATGAGCCTATATTGTTTGGAGTTGGCTCTCCCTTCACTCAACATGAGTGAAGTTATTAGGCACATACACTGAACAGCCCACAAAAACTCCTGAGACCAATGAGCCAATACTCACCGCCAGGTTCCACCAACTCACATCACATTTTATCAAGAAGCCCAACTTTAAGACAGAACAGGTCTATATCTCCATTTCTCTACCATTGACTTGAAGCGTTTCAATCTGGACTTATAGAACAAATACGGAAACTGCTTTAGATAATACTGCAGAGGGTGTGCTTCCATGATACAGGATTACTGACATGCGTGGATCTGTCTTTCAAATTCCAGATAAGAAATTAATTTAAGAAGGTCTTGAAGCAACTTCGGAATGAGTGGTGGAGGTTTGAGCTGTATTGCCATATTTGGGGTTTTGATTCCAAATGCATTCAATGTTATAGTCATTGATTCTATCCTTCTCTGATTTGACAGCAAAGGAAAGACACAAGGCCAGTAAACCAAGTAAGGGCTCGTCCGGGATTTGAACCCGGGACCTCTCGCACCCAAAGCGAGAATCATACCCCTAGACCAACGAGCCAAAAGGTGAACTTTTTGCGTTTCGTGAGAGCGCGCGGACATCTGACGTAGCCATGGAATCCTGGGAATTTGTGATTGCTTTCTTTCTTCTTTGACTTTTCCAGAGTAATGAGCCTATATTGTTTGGAGTTGGCTCTCCCTTCACTCAACGTGAGTGAAGTTATTAGGCACATACCCTGAACAGCCCACAAAAACTCCTGAAACCAATGAGCCAATACTCACCGCCAGGTTCCACCAAGTCACATCACATTTTATCAAGAAGCCCAACTTTAAGACAGAACAGGTCTATATCTCCATTTCTCTACCATTGACTTGAAGCGTTTCAATCTGGATTTTTAGTACAAATACCAAAACTGCTTTAGATAATACTGCAGAGGGTGTGCTTCCATGATACAGGATTACTGACATGTGTGGATCTGTCTTTCAAATTCCAGTTAAGAAATTAATTTAAGAAGGTCTTGAAGCAACTTCGGAATGAGTGGTGGAGGTTTGAGCTGTATTGCCATATTTGGGGTTTTGATTCCAAATGCATTGAATGTTATAGTCATTGATTCAATTCTTCTCTGATTTCACAGCAAAGGAAAGACACAAGGCCAGTAAACCAGGGAAGGGCTCGTCCGGGATTTGAACCCGGGACCTCCCGCACCCGAAGCGAGAATCATACCCCTAGACCAACGAGCCAAGATTAGCAACTTTAGACTTCATACGAGTGCCGCCGGCCACAGATAGCAAAAAGATACCCTCGGAAGGTACGTTCGATCATCGAATAGAAACATCCTACAACTTTCAATTCAGCTCACTCAATGTCAGTGTTGCTTCCATTTTTTTTTATTTCAAAGTTCTCTTATTCTAAAGTGGAGATTAGTTGCCAAAAGTATGTGTAAATCAATCTGTAACACTACAAATCCCAGCTGTGAGTGTAAACTTGTGGAGGGTCAACGTAAACTCCAAGTAAAAGCTGGGATAACGGTTTGTCTAGCTAAAAATTGCATTGTAAAAGAAAAGAAGAGTTGTTCACTTAACTGTCAGTGGCTTTAATTTTGGGGATGTTCAGTCTATGTCCTCAATAACTTCACTCATGTTGAGTGAAAGGAGAGCCAACTGCTACAGCTCCAAACAATATAGTAAGACAGGACATTTTTGCAATTGTTATCAGCACTCTTAATTAACAATTTGGGAGAGCAAAGACAGACGCTTTTGAGATGAAGGAAGGTACCCAAAGTTAACCATCAAGCTTTCCGTATAGGTTTCTTAAGGGAGGAGGGCTCGCCCGGGATTTGAACCCGGGACCTCTCGCACCCAAAGCGAGAATCATACCCCTAGACCAACGAGCCAAAAGTTGGACTTTTTGCGTTTCGTGAGAGCACGCGGACAGCTGACGTAGCCATGGAATCCTGGGAATTTGTGATTGCTTTCTTTCTTCTTTGACTTTTCCAGAGCAATGAGCCTATATTGTTTGGAGTTGGCTCTCCCTTCACTCAACATGAGTGAAGTTATTAGGCACATACACTGAACAGCCCACAAAAACACCTGAGACCAATGAGCCAATTCTCACCGCCAGGTTCCACCAACTCACATCACATTTTATCAAGAAGCCCAACTTTAAGACAGAACAGGTCTATATCTCCATTTCTCTACCATTGACTTGAAGCGTTTCAATCTGGACTTATAGAACAAATACGGAAACTGCTTTAGATAATACTGCAGAGGGTGTGCTTCCATGATACAGGATTACTGACATGCGTGGATCTGTCTTTCAAATTCCAGATAAGAAATTCATTTAAGAAGGTCTTGAAGCAACTTCGGAATGAGTGGTGGAGGTTTGAGCTGTATTGCCATATTTGGGGTTTTGATTCCAAATGCATTAAATGTTATAGTCATTGATTCAATCCTTCTCTGATTTCACAGCAAAGGAAAGACACAAGGCCAGTAAACCAGGGAAGGGCTCGTCCGGGATTTGAACCCGGGACCTCTCGCACCCAAAGCGAGAATCATACCCCTAGACCAACGAGCCAAAAGATGGACTTTTTGCGTTTCGTGAGAGCGCGCGGACATCTGACGTAGCCATGGAATCCTGGGAATTTGTGATTGCTTTCTTTCTTCTTTGACTTTTCCAGAGTAATGAGCCTATATTGTTTGGAGTTGGCTCTCCCTTCACTCAATGTGAGTGAAGTTATTAGGCACATACCCTGAACAGCCCACAAAAACTCCTGAGACCAATGAGCCAATACTCACCGCCAGGTTCCACCAAGTCACATCACATTTTATCAAGAAGCCCAACTTTAAGACAGAACAGGTCTATATCTCCATTTCTCTACCATTGACTTGAAGCGTTTCAATCTGGATTTATAGTACAAATACCAAAACTGCTTTAGATAATACTGCAGAGGATGTGCTTCCATGATACAGGATTACTGACATGTGTGGATCTGTCTTTCAAATTCCAGATAAGAAATTAATTTAAGAAGGTCTTGAAGCAACTTCGGAATGAGTGGTGGAGGTTTGAGCTGTATTGCCATATTTGGGGTTTTGATTCCAAATGCATTCAATGTTATAGTCATTGATTCAATTCTTCTCTGATTTTACAGCAAAGGGAAGACACAAGGCCAGTAAACCAGGGAAGGGCTCGTCCGGGATTTGAACCCGGGACCTCCCGCACCCGAAGTGAGAATCATACCCCTAGACCAACGAGCCAAGATTTGCAACTTTAGACTTCATACGAGTGCCGCGGGCCACAGATAGCAAAAAGATACCCTCGGAAGGTACGTTCAATCATCGAATAGAAACATCCTACAACTTTCAGTTCAGCTCACTCAATGTCAGTGTTGCTTCCATTTTTTTTATTTCAAAGTTCTCTTATTCTAAAGTGGAGATTAGTTGCAAAAAGTATGTGTAAATCAATCTGTAACACTACAAATCCCAGCTGTGAGTGTAAACTTGTGGAGGGTCAACGTAAACTCCAAGTAAAAGTTGGGATAACGGTTTGTCTAGATAAAAATTGCATTGTAAAAGAAAAGAAGAGTTGTTCACTTAACTGTCAGTGGCTTTAATTTTGGGGATGTTCAGTCTATGTCCTCAATAACTTCACTCATGTTGAGTGAAAGGAGAGCCAACTGCTACAGCTCCAAACAATATAGTAAGACAGGACATTTTTGCAATTGTTATCAGCACTCTTAAAGGGATAGTTCGGGATATTTGACATGGATCTGTATGGCATCACCATAACCAGTGTCGTGCATTCAAACTGACTTACCCCCGACAGTGTCCTGTGAGCCGAGTTTTTGTCCAGTGTTGGTCAAGGCGAAAGTAGTCCGGCTTGTTTGCTGGGGTCAAGAAATTAGCGCGTTTTTCTTCCCAAAACAGTACGTGTGCTAAAGAGTGATTTATTTCATCACAAAAACCGAAGCCGGCAAAAGTCACTCCTCGTTATCACTTGGGCCCTATACTGTCTCTTATTGTGTATCAGTGCGCACGTCATTCTGACCGCGAGCTGTGCGCACGAGTTCACTTTGTTTACTGCTCGGGAAGATGTCTGACAACGAGAGCGACGAGGAACATATTGACTTCCGTTCAGAGCCAAGGGGGTATCTTTATGAACCCGTTTATACTGAGGAGGAAGTTCGCCAAATGGACTTAGATCGGGCAGAAAGAGAGAGGGTGGACAGAGAAGTGATGGAAACAGAAGCTGGAGCCACTGCTGGAGCTGCGATACCCAGGGTGGCCGACAAATCCTGGTGCACTTGTTTGAAGTGCGAAGTAATGCAGACAGAGGTGGAATGTTACTGCTGCCACGAGTGGGATTTAGTTATGCCCCAGATACAAAACCTTTCCATAGATGAGGATGTCGGCGGCCGCGGGACAGCTGCTGCCTGCATCACAAATAACGGTGACTTCCCTGCACTCCTGAATGCAGGCGTCTGAGAACTTTTTTCCATGTTCCCAAGATCAACTGGAAGAGGCGTCCCAGACCAGCTGGACCCGATGGCCAGTTGTCTGCAGAGTAAGTGTTGAGCACTGCCAAAGAACAGAAAGACTCGTGCGCACAGCTCGCGGTCAGAATGACGTGCGCACTGATACACAATGAGACAGTATAGGGCCCAAGTGATAACGAGGAGTGACTTTTGCCGGCTTCGGTTTTTGTGATGAAATAAATCACTCTTTAGCACACGTACTGTTTTGGGAAGAAAAACGCGCTGATTTCTTGACCCCAGCAAACAAGCCGGACTACTTTCGCCTTGATCAAAACTGGACAAAAACTCGGCTCACAGGACACTGTCGGGGGTAAGTCAGTTTGAATGCACGACACTGGTTATGGTGATGCCATACAGATCCATGTCAAATATCCCGAACTATCCCTTTAATTAACAATTTGGGAGAGCAAAGACAGACGCTTTTGAGATGAAGGAAGGTACCCAAAGTTAACCATCAAGCTTTCCGTATAGGTTTCTTAAGGGAGGAGGGCTCGCCCGGGATTTGAACCCGGGACCTCTCGCACCCAAAGCGAGAATCATACCCCTAGACCAACGAGCCTAAAAGTGGACTTTTTGCGTTTCGTGAGAGCACGCGGACAGCTGACGTAGCCATGGAATCCTGTGAATTTGTGATTGCTTTCTTTCTTCTTTGACTTTTCCAGAGCAATGAGCCTATAATGTTTGGAGTTGGCTCTCCCTTCACTCAACATGAGTGAAGTTATTAGGCACATACACTGAACAGCCCACAAAAACACCTGAGACCAATGAGCCAATACTCACCGCCAGGTTCCACCAACTCACATCACATTTTATCAAGAAGCCCAACTTTAAGACAGAACACGTCTATATCTCCATTTCTCTACCATTGACTTGAAGCGTTTCAATCTGGACTTATAGAACAAATACGGAAACTACTTTAGATAATACTGCAGAGGGTGTGCTTCCATGATACAGGATTACTGACATGCGTGGATCTGTCTTTCAAATTCCAGATAAGAAATTAATTTAAGAAGGTCTTGAAGCAACTTCGGAATGAGTGGTGGAGGTTTGAGCTGTATTGCCATATTTGGGGTTTTGATTCCAAATGCATTGAATGTTATAGTCATTGATTCAATCCTTCTCTGATTTCACAGCAAAGGAAAGACACAAGTCCAGTAAACCAGGAAAGGGCTCGTCCGGGATTTGAACCCGGGACCTCTCGCACCCAAAGCGAGAATCATACCCCTAGACCAACGAGCCAAAAGTTGGATTTTTTGCGTTTCGTGAGAGCACGCGGACAGCTGATGTAGCCATGGAATCCTGGGAATTTGTGATTGCTTTCTTTCTTCTTTGACTTTTCCAGAGCAATGAGCCTATATTGTTTGGAGTTGGCTCTCCCTTCACTCAACATGAGTGAAGTTATTAGGCACATACACTGAACAGCCCACAAAAACACCTGAGACCAATGAGCCAATACTCACCGTCAGGTTCCACCAACTCACATCACATTTTATCAAGAAGCCCAACTTTAAGACAGAACAGGTCTATATCTCCATTTCTCTACCATTGACTTGAAGCGTTTCAATCTGGACTTATAGAACAAATACGGAAACTGCTTTAGATAATACTGCAGAGGGTGTGCTTCCATGATACAGGATTACTGACATGCGTGGATCTGTCTTTCAAATTCCAGATAAGAAATTAATTTAAGAAGGTCTTGAAGCAACTTCGGAATGAGTGGTGGAGGTTTGAGCTGTATTGCCATATTTGGGGTTTTGATTCCAAATGCATTGAATGTTATAGTCATTGATTCAATCCTTCTCTGATTTCACAGCAAAGGAAAGACACAAGGCCAGTAAACCAAGAAAGGGCTCGTCCGGGATTTGAACCCGGGACCTCTCGCACCCAAAGCGAGAATCATACCCCTAGACCAACGAGTCAAAAGGTGGACTTTTTGCGTTTCGTGAGAGCACGTGGACATCTGACGTAGCCATGGAATCCTGGGAATTTGTGATTGCTTTCTTTCTTCTTTGACTTTTCCAGAGTAATGAGCCTATATTGTTTGGAGTTGGCTCTCCCTTCACTCAACGTGAGTGAAGTTATTAGGCACATACCCTGAAAAGCCCACAAAAACTCCTGAGACCAATGAGCCAATACTCACCGCCAGGTTCCACCAACTCACATCACATTTTATCAAGAAGCCCAACTTTAAGACAGAACAGGTCTATATCTCCATTTCTCTACCATTGACTTGAAGCGTTTCAATCTGGATTTATAGTACAATTACCAAAACTGCTTTAGATAATACTGCAGAGGGTGTGCTTCCATGATACAGGATTACTGACATGTGTGGATCTGTCTTTCAAATTCCAGATAAGAAATTAATTTAAGAAGGTCTTGAAGCAACTTCGGAATGAGTGGTGGAGGTTTGAGCTGTATTGCCATATTTGGGGTTTTGATTCCAAATGCATTCAATGTTATAGTCATTGATTCAATTCTTCTCTGATTTTACAGCAAAGGGAAGACACAAGGCCAGTAAACCAGGTAAGGGCTCGTCCGGGATTTGAACCCGGGACCTCCCGCACCCGAAGTGAGAATCATACCCCTAGACCAACGAGCCAAGATTTGCAACTTTAGACTTCATACGAGTGCCGCGGGCCACAGATAGCAAAAAGATACCCTCGGAAGGTACGTTCAATCATCGAATAGAAACATCCTACAACTTTCAGTTCAGCTCACTCAATGTCAGTGTTGCTTCCATTTTTTTTATTTCAAAGTTCTCTTATTCTAAAGTGGAGATTAGTTGCAAAAAGTATGTGTAAATCAATCTGTAACACTACAAATCCCAGCTGTGAGTGTAAACTTGTGGAGGGTCAACGTAAACTCCAAGTAAAAGTTGGGATAACGGTTTGTCTAGATAAAAATTGCATTGTAAAAGAAAAGAAGAGTTGTTCACTTAACTGTCAGTGGCTTTAATTTTGGGGATGTTCAGTCTATGTCCTCAATAACTTCACTCATGTTGAGTGAAAGGAGAGCCAAATGCTACAGCTCCAAACAATATAGTAAGACAGGACATTTTTGCAATTGTTATCAGCACTCTTAATTAACAATTTGGGAGAGCAAAGACAGACGCTTTTGAGATGAAGGAAGGTACCCAAAGTTAACCATGAAGCTTTCCGTATAGGTTTCTTAAGGGAGGAGGGCTCGCCCGGGATTTGAACCCGGGACCTCTCGCACCCTAAGCGAGAATCATACCCCTAGACCAACGAGCCAAAAAGTGGTCTTTTTGCGTTTCGTGAGAGCACGCGGACAGCTGACGTAGCCATGGAATCCTGGGAATTTGTGATTGCTTTCTTTCTTCTTTGACTTTTCCAGAGCAATGAGCCTATATTGTTTGGAGTTGGCTCTCCCTTCACTCAACATGAGTGAAGTTATTAGGCACATACACTGAACAGCCCACAAAAACACCTGAGACCAATGAGCCAATACTCACCGCCAGGTTCCACCAACTCACATCACATTTTATCAAGAAGCCCAACTTTAAGACAGAACAGGTCTATATCTCCATTTCCCTACCATTGACTTGAAGCGTTTCAATCTGGATTTATAGTACAAATACCAAAACTGCTTTAGATAATATTGCAGAGGGTGTGCTTCCATGATACAGGATTACTGACATGCGTGGATCTGTCTTTCAAATTCCAGATAAGAAATTAATTTAAGAAGGTCTTGAAGCAACTTCGGAATGAGTGGTGGAGGTTTGAGCTGTATTGCCATATTTGGGGTTTTGATTCCAAATGCATTCAATGTTATAGTCATTGATTCAATCCTTCTCTGATTTGACAGCAAAGGAAAGACACAAGGCCAGTAAACCAGGGAAGGGCTCGTCCGGGATTTGAACCCGGGACCTCTCGCACCCAAAGCGAGAATCATACCCCTAGACCAACGAGCCCAAAGGTGGACTTTTTGCGTTTCGTGATAGAGCGCGGACAGCTGACGTAGCCATGGAATCCTGGGAATTTGTGATTGCTTTCTTTCTTCTTTGACTTTTCCAGAGTAATGAGCCTATATTGTTTGGAGTTGGCTCTCCCTTCACTCAACATGAGTGAAGTTATTAGGCACATACCCTGAACAGCCCACAAAAACTCCTGAGACCAATGAGCCAATACTCACCGCCAGGTTCCACCAAGTCACATCACATTTTATCAAGAAGCCCAACTTTAAGACAGAACAGGTCTATATCTCCATTTCTCTACCATTGACTTGAAGCGTTTCAATCTGGATTTATAGTACAAATACCAAAACTGCTTTAGATAATACTGCAGAGGATGTGCTTCCATGATACAGGATTACTGACATGTGTGGATCTGTCTTTCAAATTCCAGATAAGAAATTAATTTAAGAAGGTCTTGAAGCAACTTCGGAATGAGTGGTGGAGGTTTGAGCTGTATTGCCATATTTGGGGTTTTGATTCCAAATGCATTCAATGTTATAGTCATTGATTCAATTCTTCTCTGATTTTACAGCAAAGGGAAGACACAAGGCCAGTAAACCAGGGAAGGGCTCGTCCGGGATTTGAACCCGGGACCTCCCGCACCCGAAGTGAGAATCATACCCCTAGACCAACGAGCCAAGATTTGCAACTTTAGACTTCATACGAGTGCCGCGGGCCACAGATAGCAAAAAGATACCCTCGGAAGGTACGTTCGATCATCGAATAGAAACATCCTACAACTTTCAGTTCAGCTCACTCAATGTCAGTGTTTCTTCCATTTTTTTTAATTTCAAAGTTCTCTTATTCTAAAGTGGAGATTAGTTGCCAAAAGTATGTGTAAATCAATCTGTAACACTACAAATCCCAGCTGTGAGTGTAAACTTGTGGAGGGTCAACATAAACTCCAAGTAAAAGCTGGGATAACGGTTTGTCTAGCTAAAAATTGCATTGTAAAAGAAAAGAAGATTTGTTCACTTAACTGTCAGTGGCTTTAATGTTGGGGATGTTCAGTCTATGTCCTCAATAACTTCACTCATGTTGAGTGAAAGGAGAGCCAACTGCTACAGCTACAAACAATATAGTAAGACAGGACATTTTTGCAATTGTTATCAGCACTCTTAATTAACAATTTGGGAGAGCAAAGAGAGACGCTTTTGAGATGAAGGAAGGTACCCAAAGTTAACCATCAAGCTTTCCGTATAGGTTTATTAAGGGAGGAGGGCTCGCCCGGGATTTGAACCCCGGACCTCTCGCACCCTAAGCGAGAATCATACCCTAGACCAACGAGCCAAAAAGTGGACTTTTTGCGTTTCGTGAGAGCACGCGGACAGCTGACGTAGCCATGGAATCCTGTGAATTTGTGATTGCTTTCTTTCTTCTTTGACTTTTCCAGAGCAATGAGCCTATAATGTTTGGAGTTGGCTCTCCCTTCACTCAACATGAGTGAAGTTATTAGGCACATACACTGAACAGCCCACAAAAACACCTGAGACCAATGAGCCAATACTCACCGCCAGGTTCCACCAACTCACATCACATTTTATCAAGAAGCCCAACTTTAAGACAGAACACGTCTATATCTCCATTTCTCTACCATTGACTTGAAACGTTTCAATCTGGACTTATAGAACAAATACGGAAACTACTTTAGACAATACTGCAGAGGGTGTGCTTCCATGATACAGGATTACTGACATGCGTGGATCTGTCTTTCAAATTCCAGATAAGAAATTAATTTAAGAAGGTCTTGAAGCAACTTCGGAATGAGTGGTGGAGGTTTGAGCTGTATTGCCATATTTGGGGTTTTGATTCCAAATGCATTGAATGTTATAGTCATTGATTCAATCCTTCTCTGATTTCACAGCAAAGGAAAGGCACAAGTCCAGTAAACCAGGAAAGGGCTCGTCCGGGATTTGAACCCGGGACCTCTCGCACCCAAAGCGAGAATCATACCCCTAGACCAACGAGCCAAAAGTTGGACTTTTTGCGTTTCGTGAGAGCACGCGGACAGCTGACGTAGCCATGGAATCCTGGGAATTTGTGATTGCTTTCTTTCTTCTTTGACTTTTCCAGAGCAATGAGCCTATATTGTTTGGAGTTGGCTCTCCCTTCACTCAACATGAGTGAAGTTATTAGGCACATACACTGAACAGCCCACAAAAACTCCTGAGACCAATGAGCCAATACTCACCGCCAGGTTCCACCAACTCACATCACATTTTATCAAGAAGCCCAACTTTAAGACAGAACAGGTCTATATCTCCATTTCTCTACCATTGACTTGAAGCGTTTCAATCTGGACTTATAGAACAAATACGGAAACTGCTTTAGATAATACTGCAGAGGGTGTGCTTCCATGATACAGGATTACTGACATGCGTGGATCTGTCTTTCAAATTCCAGATAAGAAATTAATTTAAGAAGGTCTTGAAGCAACTTCGGAATGAGTGGTGGAGGTTTGAGCTGTATTGCCATATTTGGGGTTTTGATTCCAAATGCATTCAATGTTATAGTCATTGATTCTATCCTTCTCTGATTTGACAGCAAAGGAAAGACACAAGGCCAGTAAACCAAGTAAGGGCTCGTCCGGGATTTGAACCCGGGACCTCTCGCACCCAAAGCGAGAATCATACCCCTAGACCAACGAGCCAAAAGGTGAACTTTTTGCGTTTCGTGAGAGCGCGCGGACATC
This sequence comes from Odontesthes bonariensis, assembly GCF_027942865.1. Classification (NCBI taxonomy): domain Eukaryota; kingdom Metazoa; phylum Chordata; class Actinopteri; order Atheriniformes; family Atherinopsidae; genus Odontesthes; species Odontesthes bonariensis. The sequence continues at coordinate 30,656,498 of NC_134514.1, forward strand.
TGACGTAGCCATGGAATCCTGGGAATTTGTGATTGCTTTCTTTCTTCTTTGACTTTTCCAGAGTAATGAGCCTATATTGTTTGGAGTTGGCTCTCCCTTCACTCAACGTGAGTGAAGTTATTAGGCACATACCCTGAACAGCCCACAAAAACTCCTGAAACCAATGAGCCAATACTCACCGCCAGGTTCCACCAAGTCACATCACATTTTATCAAGAAGCCCAACTTTAAGACAGAACAGGTCTATATCTCCATTTCTCTACCATTGACTTGAAGCGTTTCAATCTGGATTTTTAGTACAAATACCAAAACTGCTTTAGATAATACTGCAGAGGGTGTGCTTCCATGATACAGGATTACTGACATGTGTGGATCTGTCTTTCAAATTCCAGTTAAGAAATTAATTTAAGAAGGTCTTGAAGCAACTTCGGAATGAGTGGTGGAGGTTTGAGCTGTATTGCCATATTTGGGGTTTTGATTCCAAATGCATTGAATGTTATAGTCATTGATTCAATTCTTCTCTGATTTCACAGCAAAGGAAAGACACAAGGCCAGTAAACCAGGGAAGGGCTCGTCCGGGATTTGAACCCGGGACCTCCCGCACCCGAAGCGAGAATCATACCCCTAGACCAACGAGCCAAGATTAGCAACTTTAGACTTCATACGAGTGCCGCCGGCCACAGATAGCAAAAAGATACCCTCGGAAGGTACGTTCGATCATCGAATAGAAACATCCTACAACTTTCAATTCAGCTCACTCAATGTCAGTGTTGCTTCCATTTTTTTTTATTTCAAAGTTCTCTTATTCTAAAGTGGAGATTAGTTGCCAAAAGTATGTGTAAATCAATCTGTAACACTACAAATCCCAGCTGTGAGTGTAAACTTGTGGAGGGTCAACGTAAACTCCAAGTAAAAGCTGGGATAACGGTTTGTCTAGCTAAAAATTGCATTGTAAAAGAAAAGAAGAGTTGTTCACTTAACTGTCAGTGGCTTTAATTTTGGGGATGTTCAGTCTATGTCCTCAATAACTTCACTCATGTTGAGTGAAAGGAGAGCCAACTGCTACAGCTCCAAACAATATAGTAAGACAGGACATTTTTGCAATTGTTATCAGCACTCTTAATTAACAATTTGGGAGAGCAAAGACAGACGCTTTTGAGATGAAGGAAGGTACCCAAAGTTAACCATCAAGCTTTCCGTATAGGTTTCTTAAGGGAGGAGGGCTCGCCCGGGATTTGAACCCGGGACCTCTCGCACCCAAAGCGAGAATCATACCCCTAGACCAACGAGCCAAAAGTTGGACTTTTTGCGTTTCGTGAGAGCACGCGGACAGCTGACGTAGCCATGGAATCCTGGGAATTTGTGATTGCTTTCTTTCTTCTTTGACTTTTCCAGAGCAATGAGCCTATATTGTTTGGAGTTGGCTCTCCCTTCACTCAACATGAGTGAAGTTATTAGGCACATACACTGAACAGCCCACAAAAACACCTGAGACCAATGAGCCAATTCTCACCGCCAGGTTCCACCAACTCACATCACATTTTATCAAGAAGCCCAACTTTAAGACAGAACAGGTCTATATCTCCATTTCTCTACCATTGACTTGAAGCGTTTCAATCTGGACTTATAGAACAAATACGGAAACTGCTTTAGATAATACTGCAGAGGGTGTGCTTCCATGATACAGGATTACTGACATGCGTGGATCTGTCTTTCAAATTCCAGATAAGAAATTCATTTAAGAAGGTCTTGAAGCAACTTCGGAATGAGTGGTGGAGGTTTGAGCTGTATTGCCATATTTGGGGTTTTGATTCCAAATGCATTAAATGTTATAGTCATTGATTCAATCCTTCTCTGATTTCACAGCAAAGGAAAGACACAAGGCCAGTAAACCAGGGAAGGGCTCGTCCGGGATTTGAACCCGGGACCTCTCGCACCCAAAGCGAGAATCATACCCCTAGACCAACGAGCCAAAAGATGGACTTTTTGCGTTTCGTGAGAGCGCGCGGACATCTGACGTAGCCATGGAATCCTGGGAATTTGTGATTGCTTTCTTTCTTCTTTGACTTTTCCAGAGTAATGAGCCTATATTGTTTGGAGTTGGCTCTCCCTTCACTCAATGTGAGTGAAGTTATTAGGCACATACCCTGAACAGCCCACAAAAACTCCTGAGACCAATGAGCCAATACTCACCGCCAGGTTCCACCAAGTCACATCACATTTTATCAAGAAGCCCAACTTTAAGACAGAACAGGTCTATATCTCCATTTCTCTACCATTGACTTGAAGCGTTTCAATCTGGATTTATAGTACAAATACCAAAACTGCTTTAGATAATACTGCAGAGGATGTGCTTCCATGATACAGGATTACTGACATGTGTGGATCTGTCTTTCAAATTCCAGATAAGAAATTAATTTAAGAAGGTCTTGAAGCAACTTCGGAATGAGTGGTGGAGGTTTGAGCTGTATTGCCATATTTGGGGTTTTGATTCCAAATGCATTCAATGTTATAGTCATTGATTCAATTCTTCTCTGATTTTACAGCAAAGGGAAGACACAAGGCCAGTAAACCAGGGAAGGGCTCGTCCGGGATTTGAACCCGGGACCTCCCGCACCCGAAGTGAGAATCATACCCCTAGACCAACGAGCCAAGATTTGCAACTTTAGACTTCATACGAGTGCCGCGGGCCACAGATAGCAAAAAGATACCCTCGGAAGGTACGTTCAATCATCGAATAGAAACATCCTACAACTTTCAGTTCAGCTCACTCAATGTCAGTGTTGCTTCCATTTTTTTTATTTCAAAGTTCTCTTATTCTAAAGTGGAGATTAGTTGCAAAAAGTATGTGTAAATCAATCTGTAACACTACAAATCCCAGCTGTGAGTGTAAACTTGTGGAGGGTCAACGTAAACTCCAAGTAAAAGTTGGGATAACGGTTTGTCTAGATAAAAATTGCATTGTAAAAGAAAAGAAGAGTTGTTCACTTAACTGTCAGTGGCTTTAATTTTGGGGATGTTCAGTCTATGTCCTCAATAACTTCACTCATGTTGAGTGAAAGGAGAGCCAACTGCTACAGCTCCAAACAATATAGTAAGACAGGACATTTTTGCAATTGTTATCAGCACTCTTAAAGGGATAGTTCGGGATATTTGACATGGATCTGTATGGCATCACCATAACCAGTGTCGTGCATTCAAACTGACTTACCCCCGACAGTGTCCTGTGAGCCGAGTTTTTGTCCAGTGTTGGTCAAGGCGAAAGTAGTCCGGCTTGTTTGCTGGGGTCAAGAAATTAGCGCGTTTTTCTTCCCAAAACAGTACGTGTGCTAAAGAGTGATTTATTTCATCACAAAAACCGAAGCCGGCAAAAGTCACTCCTCGTTATCACTTGGGCCCTATACTGTCTCTTATTGTGTATCAGTGCGCACGTCATTCTGACCGCGAGCTGTGCGCACGAGTTCACTTTGTTTACTGCTCGGGAAGATGTCTGACAACGAGAGCGACGAGGAACATATTGACTTCCGTTCAGAGCCAAGGGGGTATCTTTATGAACCCGTTTATACTGAGGAGGAAGTTCGCCAAATGGACTTAGATCGGGCAGAAAGAGAGAGGGTGGACAGAGAAGTGATGGAAACAGAAGCTGGAGCCACTGCTGGAGCTGCGATACCCAGGGTGGCCGACAAATCCTGGTGCACTTGTTTGAAGTGCGAAGTAATGCAGACAGAGGTGGAATGTTACTGCTGCCACGAGTGGGATTTAGTTATGCCCCAGATACAAAACCTTTCCATAGATGAGGATGTCGGCGGCCGCGGGACAGCTGCTGCCTGCATCACAAATAACGGTGACTTCCCTGCACTCCTGAATGCAGGCGTCTGAGAACTTTTTTCCATGTTCCCAAGATCAACTGGAAGAGGCGTCCCAGACCAGCTGGACCCGATGGCCAGTTGTCTGCAGAGTAAGTGTTGAGCACTGCCAAAGAACAGAAAGACTCGTGCGCACAGCTCGCGGTCAGAATGACGTGCGCACTGATACACAATGAGACAGTATAGGGCCCAAGTGATAACGAGGAGTGACTTTTGCCGGCTTCGGTTTTTGTGATGAAATAAATCACTCTTTAGCACACGTACTGTTTTGGGAAGAAAAACGCGCTGATTTCTTGACCCCAGCAAACAAGCCGGACTACTTTCGCCTTGATCAAAACTGGACAAAAACTCGGCTCACAGGACACTGTCGGGGGTAAGTCAGTTTGAATGCACGACACTGGTTATGGTGATGCCATACAGATCCATGTCAAATATCCCGAACTATCCCTTTAATTAACAATTTGGGAGAGCAAAGACAGACGCTTTTGAGATGAAGGAAGGTACCCAAAGTTAACCATCAAGCTTTCCGTATAGGTTTCTTAAGGGAGGAGGGCTCGCCCGGGATTTGAACCCGGGACCTCTCGCACCCAAAGCGAGAATCATACCCCTAGACCAACGAGCCTAAAAGTGGACTTTTTGCGTTTCGTGAGAGCACGCGGACAGCTGACGTAGCCATGGAATCCTGTGAATTTGTGATTGCTTTCTTTCTTCTTTGACTTTTCCAGAGCAATGAGCCTATAATGTTTGGAGTTGGCTCTCCCTTCACTCAACATGAGTGAAGTTATTAGGCACATACACTGAACAGCCCACAAAAACACCTGAGACCAATGAGCCAATACTCACCGCCAGGTTCCACCAACTCACATCACATTTTATCAAGAAGCCCAACTTTAAGACAGAACAGGTCTATATCTCCATTTCCCTACCATTGACTTGAAGCGTTTCAATCTGGATTTATAGTACAAATACCAAAACTGCTTTAGATAATATTGCAGAGGGTGTGCTTCCATGATACAGGATTACTGACATGCGTGGATCTGTCTTTCAAATTCCAGATAAGAAATTAATTTAAGAAGGTCTTGAAGCAACTTCGGAATGAGTGGTGGAGGTTTGAGCTGTATTGCCATATTTGGGGTTTTGATTCCAAATGCATTCAATGTTATAGTCATTGATTCAATCCTTCTCTGATTTGACAGCAAAGGAAAGACACAAGGCCAGTAAACCAGGGAAGGGCTCGTCCGGGATTTGAACCCGGGACCTCTCGCACCCAAAGCGAGAATCATACCCCTAGACCAACGAGCCCAAAGGTGGACTTTTTGCGTTTCGTGATAGAGCGCGGACAGCTGACGTAGCCATGGAATCCTGGGAATTTGTGATTGCTTTCTTTCTTCTTTGACTTTTCCAGAGTAATGAGCCTATATTGTTTGGAGTTGGCTCTCCCTTCACTCAACATGAGTGAAGTTATTAGGCACATACCCTGAACAGCCCACAAAAACTCCTGAGACCAATGAGCCAATACTCACCGCCAGGTTCCACCAAGTCACATCACATTTTATCAAGAAGCCCAACTTTAAGACAGAACAGGTCTATATCTCCATTTCTCTACCATTGACTTGAAGCGTTTCAATCTGGATTTATAGTACAAATACCAAAACTGCTTTAGATAATACTGCAGAGGATGTGCTTCCATGATACAGGATTACTGACATGTGTGGATCTGTCTTTCAAATTCCAGATAAGAAATTAATTTAAGAAGGTCTTGAAGCAACTTCGGAATGAGTGGTGGAGGTTTGAGCTGTATTGCCATATTTGGGGTTTTGATTCCAAATGCATTCAATGTTATAGTCATTGATTCAATTCTTCTCTGATTTTACAGCAAAGGGAAGACACAAGGCCAGTAAACCAGGGAAGGGCTCGTCCGGGATTTGAACCCGGGACCTCCCGCACCCGAAGTGAGAATCATACCCCTAGACCAACGAGCCAAGATTTGCAACTTTAGACTTCATACGAGTGCCGCGGGCCACAGATAGCAAAAAGATACCCTCGGAAGGTACGTTCGATCATCGAATAGAAACATCCTACAACTTTCAGTTCAGCTCACTCAATGTCAGTGTTTCTTCCATTTTTTTTAATTTCAAAGTTCTCTTATTCTAAAGTGGAGATTAGTTGCCAAAAGTATGTGTAAATCAATCTGTAACACTACAAATCCCAGCTGTGAGTGTAAACTTGTGGAGGGTCAACATAAACTCCAAGTAAAAGCTGGGATAACGGTTTGTCTAGCTAAAAATTGCATTGTAAAAGAAAAGAAGATTTGTTCACTTAACTGTCAGTGGCTTTAATGTTGGGGATGTTCAGTCTATGTCCTCAATAACTTCACTCATGTTGAGTGAAAGGAGAGCCAACTGCTACAGCTACAAACAATATAGTAAGACAGGACATTTTTGCAATTGTTATCAGCACTCTTAATTAACAATTTGGGAGAGCAAAGAGAGACGCTTTTGAGATGAAGGAAGGTACCCAAAGTTAACCATCAAGCTTTCCGTATAGGTTTATTAAGGGAGGAGGGCTCGCCCGGGATTTGAACCCCGGACCTCTCGCACCCTAAGCGAGAATCATACCCTAGACCAACGAGCCAAAAAGTGGACTTTTTGCGTTTCGTGAGAGCACGCGGACAGCTGACGTAGCCATGGAATCCTGTGAATTTGTGATTGCTTTCTTTCTTCTTTGACTTTTCCAGAGCAATGAGCCTATAATGTTTGGAGTTGGCTCTCCCTTCACTCAACATGAGTGAAGTTATTAGGCACATACACTGAACAGCCCACAAAAACACCTGAGACCAATGAGCCAATACTCACCGCCAGGTTCCACCAACTCACATCACATTTTATCAAGAAGCCCAACTTTAAGACAGAACACGTCTATATCTCCATTTCTCTACCATTGACTTGAAACGTTTCAATCTGGACTTATAGAACAAATACGGAAACTACTTTAGACAATACTGCAGAGGGTGTGCTTCCATGATACAGGATTACTGACATGCGTGGATCTGTCTTTCAAATTCCAGATAAGAAATTAATTTAAGAAGGTCTTGAAGCAACTTCGGAATGAGTGGTGGAGGTTTGAGCTGTATTGCCATATTTGGGGTTTTGATTCCAAATGCATTGAATGTTATAGTCATTGATTCAATCCTTCTCTGATTTCACAGCAAAGGAAAGGCACAAGTCCAGTAAACCAGGAAAGGGCTCGTCCGGGATTTGAACCCGGGACCTCTCGCACCCAAAGCGAGAATCATACCCCTAGACCAACGAGCCAAAAGTTGGACTTTTTGCGTTTCGTGAGAGCACGCGGACAGCTGACGTAGCCATGGAATCCTGGGAATTTGTGATTGCTTTCTTTCTTCTTTGACTTTTCCAGAGCAATGAGCCTATATTGTTTGGAGTTGGCTCTCCCTTCACTCAACATGAGTGAAGTTATTAGGCACATACACTGAACAGCCCACAAAAACTCCTGAGACCAATGAGCCAATACTCACCGCCAGGTTCCACCAACTCACATCACATTTTATCAAGAAGCCCAACTTTAAGACAGAACAGGTCTATATCTCCATTTCTCTACCATTGACTTGAAGCGTTTCAATCTGGACTTATAGAACAAATACGGAAACTGCTTTAGATAATACTGCAGAGGGTGTGCTTCCATGATACAGGATTACTGACATGCGTGGATCTGTCTTTCAAATTCCAGATAAGAAATTAATTTAAGAAGGTCTTGAAGCAACTTCGGAATGAGTGGTGGAGGTTTGAGCTGTATTGCCATATTTGGGGTTTTGATTCCAAATGCATTCAATGTTATAGTCATTGATTCTATCCTTCTCTGATTTGACAGCAAAGGAAAGACACAAGGCCAGTAAACCAAGTAAGGGCTCGTCCGGGATTTGAACCCGGGACCTCTCGCACCCAAAGCGAGAATCATACCCCTAGACCAACGAGCCAAAAGGTGAACTTTTTGCGTTTCGTGAGAGCGCGCGGACATCTGACGTAGCCATGGAATCCTGGGAATTTGTGATTGCTTTCTTTCTTCTTTGACTTTTCCAGAGTAATGAGCCTATATTGTTTGGAGTTGGCTCTCCCTTCACTCAACGTGAGTGAAGTTATTAGGCACATACCCTGAACAGCCCACAAAAACTCCTGAAACCAATGAGCCAATACTCACCGCCAGGTTCCACCAAGTCACATCACATTTTATCAAGAAGCCCAACTTTAAGACAGAACAGGTCTATATCTCCATTTCTCTACCATTGACTTGAAGCGTTTCAATCTGGATTTTTAGTACAAATACCAAAACTGCTTTAGATAATACTGCAGAGGGTGTGCTTCCATGATACAGGATTACTGACATGTGTGGATCTGTCTTTCAAATTCCAGTTAAGAAATTAATTTAAGAAGGTCTTGAAGCAACTTCGGAATGAGTGGTGGAGGTTTGAGCTGTATTGCCATATTTGGGGTTTTGATTCCAAATGCATTGAATGTTATAGTCATTGATTCAATTCTTCTCTGATTTCACAGCAAAGGAAAGACACAAGGCCAGTAAACCAGGGAAGGGCTCGTCCGGGATTTGAACCCGGGACCTCCCGCACCCGAAGCGAGAATCATACCCCTAGACCAACGAGCCAAGATTAGCAACTTTAGACTTCATACGAGTGCCGCCGGCCACAGATAGCAAAAAGATACCCTCGGAAGGTACGTTCGATCATCGAATAGAAACATCCTACAACTTTCAATTCAGCTCACTCAATGTCAGTGTTGCTTCCATTTTTTTTTATTTCAAAGTTCTCTTATTCTAAAGTGGAGATTAGTTGCCAAAAGTATGTGTAAATCAATCTGTAACACTACAAATCCCAGCTGTGAGTGTAAACTTGTGGAGGGTCAACGTAAACTCCAAGTAAAAGCTGGGATAACGGTTTGTCTAGCTAAAAATTGCATTGTAAAAGAAAAGAAGAGTTGTTCACTTAACTGTCAGTGGCTTTAATTTTGGGGATGTTCAGTCTATGTCCTCAATAACTTCACTCATGTTGAGTGAAAGGAGAGCCAACTGCTACAGCTCCAAACAATATAGTAAGACAGGACATTTTTGCAATTGTTATCAGCACTCTTAATTAACAATTTGGGAGAGCAAAGACAGACGCTTTTGAGATGAAGGAAGGTACCCAAAGTTAACCATCAAGCTTTCCGTATAGGTTTCTTAAGGGAGGAGGGCTCGCCCGGGATTTGAACCCGGGACCTCTCGCACCCAAAGCGAGAATCATACCCCTAGACCAACGAGCCAAAAGTTGGACTTTTTGCGTTTCGTGAGAGCACGCGGACAGCTGACGTAGCCATGGAATCCTGGGAATTTGTGATTGCTTTCTTTCTTCTTTGACTTTTCCAGAGCAATGAGCCTATATTGTTTGGAGTTGGCTCTCCCTTCACTCAACATGAGTGAAGTTATTAGGCACATACACTGAACAGCCCACAAAAACACCTGAGACCAATGAGCCAATTCTCACCGCCAGGTTCCACCAACTCACATCACATTTTATCAAGAAGCCCAACTTTAAGACAGAACAGGTCTATATCTCCATTTCTCTACCATTGACTTGAAGCGTTTCAATCTGGACTTATAGAACAAATACGGAAACTGCTTTAGATAATACTGCAGAGGGTGTGCTTCCATGATACAGGATTACTGACATGCGTGGATCTGTCTTTCAAATTCCAGATAAGAAATTCATTTAAGGTCTTGAAGCAACTTCGGAATGAGTGGTGGAGGTTTGAGCTGTATTGCCATATTTGGGGTTTTGATTCCAAATGCATTAAATGTTATAGTCATTGATTCAATCCTTCTCTGATTTCACAGCAAAGGAAAGACACAAGGCCAGTAAACCAGGGAAGGGCTCGTCCGGGATTTGAACCCGGGACCTCTCGCACCCAAAGCGAGAATCATACCCCTAGACCAACGAGCCAAAAGATGGACTTTTTGCGTTTCGTGAGAGCGCGCGGACATCTGACGTAGCCATGGAATCCTGGGAATTTGTGATTGCTTTCTTTCTTCTTTGACTTTTCCAGAGTAATGAGCCTATATTGTTTGGAGTTGGCTCTCCCTTCACTCAATGTGAGTGAAGTTATTAGGCACATACCCTGAACAGCCCACAAAAACTCCTGAGACCAATGAGCCAATACTCACCGCCAGGTTCCACCAAGTCACATCACATTTTATCAAGAAGCCCAACTTTAAGACAGAACAGGTCTATATCTCCATTTCTCTACCATTGACTTGAAGCGTTTCAATCTGGATTTATAGTACAAATACCAAAACTGCTTTAGATAATACTGCAGAGGATGTGCTTCCATGATACAGGATTACTGACATGTGTGGATCTGTCTTTCAAATTCCAGATAAGAAATTAATTTAAGAAGGTCTTGAAGCAACTTCGGAATGAGTGGTGGAGGTTTGAGCTGTATTGCCATATTTGGGGTTTTGATTCCAAATGCATTCAATGTTATAGTCATTGATTCAATTCTTCTCTGATTTTACAGCAAAGGGAAGACACAAGGCCAGTAAACCAGGGAAGGGCTCGTCCGGGATTTGAACCCGGGACCTCCCGCACCCGAAGTGAGAATCATACCCCTAGACCAACGAGCCAAGATTTGCAACTTTAGACTTCATACGAGTGCCGCGGGCCACAGATAGCAAAAAGATACCCTCGGAAGGTACGTTCAATCATCGAATAGAAACATCCTACAACTTTCAGTTCAGCTCACTCAATGTCAGTGTTGCTTCCATTTTTTTTATTTCAAAGTTCTCTTATTCTAAAGTGGAGATTAGTTGCAAAAAGTATGTGTAAATCAATCTGTAACACTACAAATCCCAGCTGTGAGTGTAAACTTGTGGAGGGTCAACGTAAACTCCAAGTAAAAGTTGGGATAACGGTTTGTCTAGATAAAAATTGCATTGTAAAAGAAAAGAAGAGTTGTTCACTTAACTGTCAGTGGCTTTAATTTTGGGGATGTTCAGTCTATGTCCTCAATAACTTCACTCATGTTGAGTGAAAGGAGAGCCAACTGCTACAGCTCCAAACAATATAGTAAGACAGGACATTTTTGCAATTGTTATCAGCACTCTTAAAGGGATAGTTCGGGATATTTGACATGGATCTGTATGGCATCACCATAACCAGTGTCGTGCATTCAAACTGACTTACCCCCGACAGTGTCCTGTGAGCCGAGTTTTTGTCCAGTGTTGGTCAAGGCGAAAGTAGTCCGGCTTGTTTGCTGGGGTCAAGAAATTAGCGCGTTTTTCTTCCCAAAACAGTACGTGTGCTAAAGAGTGATTTATTTCATCACAAAAACCGAAGCCGGCAAAAGTCACTCCTCGTTATCACTTGGGCCCTATACTGTCTCTTATTGTGTATCAGTGCGCACGTCATTCTGACCGCGAGCTGTGCGCACGAGTTCACTTTGTTTACTGCTCGGGAAGATGTCTGACAACGAGAGCGACGAGGAACATATTGACTTCCGTTCAGAGCCAAGGGGGTATCTTTATGAACCCGTTTATACTGAGGAGGAAGTTCGCCAAATGGACTTAGATCGGGCAGAAAGAGAGAGGGTGGACAGAGAAGTGATGGAAACAGAAGCTGGAGCCACTGCTGGAGCTGCGATACCCAGGGTGGCCGACAAATCCTGGTGCACTTGTTTGAAGTGCGAAGTAATGCAGACAGAGGTGGAATGTTACTGCTGCCACGAGTGGGATTTAGTTATGCCCCAGATACAAAACCTTTCCATAGATGAGGATGTCGGCGGCCGCGGGACAGCTGCTGCCTGCATCACAAATAACGGTGACTTCCCTGCACTCCTGAATGCAGGCGTCTGAGAACTTTTTTCCATGTTCCCAAGATCAACTGGAAGAGGCGTCCCAGACCAGCTGGACCCGATGGCCAGTTGTCTGCAGAGTAAGTGTTGAGCACTGCCAAAGAACAGAAAGACTCGTGCGCACAGCTCGCGGTCAGAATGACGTGCGCACTGATACACAATGAGACAGTATAGGGCCCAAGTGATAACGAGGAGTGACTTTTGCCGGCTTCGGTTTTTGTGATGAAATAAATCACTCTTTAGCACACGTACTGTTTTGGGAAGAAAAACGCGCTGATTTCTTGACCCCAGCAAACAAGCCGGACTACTTTCGCCTTGATCAAAACTGGACAAAAACTCGGCTCACAGGACACTGTCGGGGGTAAGTCAGTTTGAATGCACGACACTGGTTATGGTGATGCCATACAGATCCATGTCAAATATCCCGAACTATCCCTTTAATTAACAATTTGGGAGAGCAAAGACAGACGCTTTTGAGATGAAGGAAGGTACCCAAAGTTAACCATCAAGCTTTCCGTATAGGTTTCTTAAGGGAGGAGGGCTCGCCCGGGATTTGAACCCGGGACCTCTCGCACCCAAAGCGAGAATCATACCCCTAGACCAACGAGCCTAAAAGTGGACTTTTTGCGTTTCGTGAGAGCACGCGGACAGCTGACGTAGCCATGGAATCCTGTGAATTTGTGATTGCTTTCTTTCTTCTTTGACTTTTCCAGAGCAATGAGCCTATAATGTTTGGAGTTGGCTCTCCCTTCACTCAACATGAGTGAAGTTATTAGGCACATACACTGAACAGCCCACAAAAACACCTGAGACCAATGAGCCAATACTCACCGCCAGGTTCCACCAACTCACATCACATTTTATCAAGAAGCCCAACTTTAAGACAGAACACGTCTATATCTCCATTTCTCTACCATTGACTTGAAGCGTTTCAATCTGGACTTATAGAACAAATACGGAAACTACTTTAGATAATACTGCAGAGGGTGTGCTTCCATGATACAGGATTACTGACATGCGTGGATCTGTCTTTCAAATTCCAGATAAGAAATTAATTTAAGAAGGTCTTGAAGCAACTTCGGAATGAGTGGTGGAGGTTTGAGCTGTATTGCCATATTTGGGGTTTTGATTCCAAATGCATTGAATGTTATAGTCATTGATTCAATCCTTCTCTGATTTCACAGCAAAGGAAAGACACAAGTCCAGTAAACCAGGAAAGGGCTCGTCCGGGATTTGAACCCGGGACCTCTCGCACCCAAAGCGAGAATCATACCCCTAGACCAACGAGCCAAAAGTTGGATTTTTTGCGTTTCGTGAGAGCACGCGGACAGCTGATGTAGCCATGGAATCCTGGGAATTTGTGATTGCTTTCTTTCTTCTTTGACTTTTCCAGAGCAATGAGCCTATATTGTTTGGAGTTGGCTCTCCCTTCACTCAACATGAGTGAAGTTATTAGGCACATACACTGAACAGCCCACAAAAACACCTGAGACCAATGAGCCAATACTCACCGTCAGGTTCCACCAACTCACATCACATTTTATCAAGAAGCCCAACTTTAAGACAGAACAGGTCTATATCTCCATTTCTCTACCATTGACTTGAAGCGTTTCAATCTGGACTTATAGAACAAATACGGAAACTGCTTTAGATAATACTGCAGAGGGTGTGCTTCCATGATACAGGATTACTGACATGCGTGGATCTGTCTTTCAAATTCCAGATAAGAAATTAATTTAAGAAGGTCTTGAAGCAACTTCGGAATGAGTGGTGGAGGTTTGAGCTGTATTGCCATATTTGGGGTTTTGATTCCAAATGCATTGAATGTTATAGTCATTGATTCAATCCTTCTCTGATTTCACAGCAAAGGAAAGACACAAGGCCAGTAAACCAAGAAAGGGCTCGTCCGGGATTTGAACCCGGGACCTCTCGCACCCAAAGCGAGAATCATACCCCTAGACCAACGAGTCAAAAGGTGGACTTTTTGCGTTTCGTGAGAGCACGTGGACATCTGACGTAGCCATGGAATCCTGGGAATTTGTGATTGCTTTCTTTCTTCTTTGACTTTTCCAGAGTAATGAGCCTATATTGTTTGGAGTTGGCTCTCCCTTCACTCAACGTGAGTGAAGTTATTAGGCACATACCCTGAAAAGCCCACAAAAACTCCTGAGACCAATGAGCCAATACTCACCGCCAGGTTCCACCAACTCACATCACATTTTATCAAGAAGCCCAACTTTAAGACAGAACAGGTCTATATCTCCATTTCTCTACCATTGACTTGAAGCGTTTCAATCTGGATTTATAGTACAATTACCAAAACTGCTTTAGATAATACTGCAGAGGGTGTGCTTCCATGATACAGGATTACTGACATGTGTGGATCTGTCTTTCAAATTCCAGATAAGAAATTAATTTAAGAAGGTCTTGAAGCAACTTCGGAATGAGTGGTGGAGGTTTGAGCTGTATTGCCATATTTGGGGTTTTGATTCCAAATGCATTCAATGTTATAGTCATTGATTCAATTCTTCTCTGATTTTACAGCAAAGGGAAGACACAAGGCCAGTAAACCAGGTAAGGGCTCGTCCGGGATTTGAACCCGGGACCTCCCGCACCCGAAGTGAGAATCATACCCCTAGACCAACGAGCCAAGATTTGCAACTTTAGACTTCATACGAGTGCCGCGGGCCACAGATAGCAAAAAGATACCCTCGGAAGGTACGTTCAATCATCGAATAGAAACATCCTACAACTTTCAGTTCAGCTCACTCAATGTCAGTGTTGCTTCCATTTTTTTTATTTCAAAGTTCTCTTATTCTAAAGTGGAGATTAGTTGCAAAAAGTATGTGTAAATCAATCTGTAACACTACAAATCCCAGCTGTGAGTGTAAACTTGTGGAGGGTCAACGTAAACTCCAAGTAAAAGTTGGGATAACGGTTTGTCTAGATAAAAATTGCATTGTAAAAGAAAAGAAGAGTTGTTCACTTAACTGTCAGTGGCTTTAATTTTGGGGATGTTCAGTCTATGTCCTCAATAACTTCACTCATGTTGAGTGAAAGGAGAGCCAAATGCTACAGCTCCAAACAATATAGTAAGACAGGACATTTTTGCAATTGTTATCAGCACTCTTAATTAACAATTTGGGAGAGCAAAGACAGACGCTTTTGAGATGAAGGAAGGTACCCAAAGTTAACCATGAAGCTTTCCGTATAGGTTTCTTAAGGGAGGAGGGCTCGCCCGGGATTTGAACCCGGGACCTCTCGCACCCTAAGCGAGAATCATACCCCTAGACCAACGAGCCAAAAAGTGGTCTTTTTGCGTTTCGTGAGAGCACGCGGACAGCTGACGTAGCCATGGAATCCTGGGAATTTGTGATTGCTTTCTTTCTTCTTTGACTTTTCCAGAGCAATGAGCCTATATTGTTTGGAGTTGGCTCTCCCTTCACTCAACATGAGTGAAGTTATTAGGCACATACACTGAACAGCCCACAAAAACACCTGAGACCAATGAGCCAATACTCACCGCCAGGTTCCACCAACTCACATCACATTTTATCAAGAAGCCCAACTTTAAGACAGAACAGGTCTATATCTCCATTTCCCTACCATTGACTTGAAGCGTTTCAATCTGGATTTATAGTACAAATACCAAAACTGCTTTAGATAATATTGCAGAGGGTGTGCTTCCATGATACAGGATTACTGACATGCGTGGATCTGTCTTTCAAATTCCAGATAAGAAATTAATTTAAGAAGGTCTTGAAGCAACTTCGGAATGAGTGGTGGAGGTTTGAGCTGTATTGCCATATTTGGGGTTTTGATTCCAAATGCATTCAATGTTATAGTCATTGATTCAATCCTTCTCTGATTTGACAGCAAAGGAAAGACACAAGGCCAGTAAACCAGGGAAGGGCTCGTCCGGGATTTGAACCCGGGACCTCTCGCACCCAAAGCGAGAATCATACCCCTAGACCAACGAGCCCAAAGGTGGACTTTTTGCGTTTCGTGATAGAGCGCGGACAGCTGACGTAGCCATGGAATCCTGGGAATTTGTGATTGCTTTCTTTCTTCTTTGACTTTTCCAGAGTAATGAGCCTATATTGTTTGGAGTTGGCTCTCCCTTCACTCAACATGAGTGAAGTTATTAGGCACATACCCTGAACAGCCCACAAAAACTCCTGAGACCAATGAGCCAATACTCACCGCCAGGTTCCACCAAGTCACATCACATTTTATCAAGAAGCCCAACTTTAAGACAGAACAGGTCTATATCTCCATTTCTCTACCATTGACTTGAAGCGTTTCAATCTGGATTTATAGTACAAATACCAAAACTGCTTTAGATAATACTGCAGAGGATGTGCTTCCATGATACAGGATTACTGACATGTGTGGATCTGTCTTTCAAATTCCAGATAAGAAATTAATTTAAGAAGGTCTTGAAGCAACTTCGGAATGAGTGGTGGAGGTTTGAGCTGTATTGCCATATTTGGGGTTTTGATTCCAAATGCATTCAATGTTATAGTCATTGATTCAATTCTTCTCTGATTTTACAGCAAAGGGAAGACACAAGGCCAGTAAACCAGGGAAGGGCTCGTCCGGGATTTGAACCCGGGACCTCCCGCACCCGAAGTGAGAATCATACCCCTAGACCAACGAGCCAAGATTTGCAACTTTAGACTTCATACGAGTGCCGCGGGCCACAGATAGCAAAAAGATACCCTCGGAAGGTACGTTCAATCATCGAATAGAAACATCCTACAACTTTCAGTTCAGCTCACTCAATGTCAGTGTTGCTTCCATTTTTTTTATTTCAAAGTTCTCTTATTCTAAAGTGGAGATTAGTTGCAAAAAGTATGTGTAAATCAATCTGTAACACTACAAATCCCAGCTGTGAGTGTAAACTTGTGGAGGGTCAACGTAAACTCCAAGTAAAAGTTGGGATAACGGTTTGTCTAGATAAAAATTGCATTGTAAAAGAAAAGAAGAGTTGTTCACTTAACTGTCAGTGGCTTTAATTTTGGGGATGTTCAGTCTATGTCCTCAATAACTTCACTCATGTTGAGTGAAAGGAGAGCCAACTGCTACAGCTCCAAACAATATAGTAAGACAGGACATTTTTGCAATTGTTATCAGCACTCTTAAAGGGATAGTTCGGGATATTTGACATGGATCTGTATGGCATCACCATAACCAGTGTCGTGCATTCAAACTGACTTACCCCCGACAGTGTCCTGTGAGCCGAGTTTTTGTCCAGTGTTGGTCAAGGCGAAAGTAGTCCGGCTTGTTTGCTGGGGTCAAGAAATTAGCGCGTTTTTCTTCCCAAAACAGTACGTGTGCTAAAGAGTGATTTATTTCATCACAAAAACCGAAGCCGGCAAAAGTCACTCCTCGTTATCACTTGGGCCCTATACTGTCTCTTATTGTGTATCAGTGCGCACGTCATTCTGACCGCGAGCTGTGCGCACGAGTTCACTTTGTTTACTGCTCGGGAAGATGTCTGACAACGAGAGCGACGAGGAACATATTGACTTCCGTTCAGAGCCAAGGGGGTATCTTTATGAACCCGTTTATACTGAGGAGGAAGTTCGCCAAATGGACTTAGATCGGGCAGAAAGAGAGAGGGTGGACAGAGAAGTGATGGAAACAGAAGCTGGAGCCACTGCTGGAGCTGCGATACCCAGGGTGGCCGACAAATCCTGGTGCACTTGTTTGAAGTGCGAAGTAATGCAGACAGAGGTGGAATGTTACTGCTGCCACGAGTGGGATTTAGTTATGCCCCAGATACAAAACCTTTCCATAGATGAGGATGTCGGCGGCCGCGGGACAGCTGCTGCCTGCATCACAAATAACGGTGACTTCCCTGCACTCCTGAATGCAGGCGTCTGAGAACTTTTTTCCATGTTCCCAAGATCAACTGGAAGAGGCGTCCCAGACCAGCTGGACCCGATGGCCAGTTGTCTGCAGAGTAAGTGTTGAGCACTGCCAAAGAACAGAAAGACTCGTGCGCACAGCTCGCGGTCAGAATGACGTGCGCACTGATACACAATGAGACAGTATAGGGCCCAAGTGATAACGAGGAGTGACTTTTGCCGGCTTCGGTTTTTGTGATGAAATAAATCACTCTTTAGCACACGTACTGTTTTGGGAAGAAAAACGCGCTGATTTCTTGACCCCAGCAAACAAGCCGGACTACTTTCGCCTTGATCAAAACTGGACAAAAACTCGGCTCACAGGACACTGTCGGGGGTAAGTCAGTTTGAATGCACGACACTGGTTATGGTGATGCCATACAGATCCATGTCAAATATCCCGAACTATCCCTTTAATTAACAATTTGGGAGAGCAAAGACAGACGCTTTTGAGATGAAGGAAGGTACCCAAAGTTAACCATCAAGCTTTCCGTATAGGTTTCTTAAGGGAGGAGGGCTCGCCCGGGATTTGAACCCGGGACCTCTCGCACCCAAAGCGAGAATCATACCCCTAGACCAACGAGCCTAAAAGTGGACTTTTTGCGTTTCGTGAGAGCACGCGGACAGCTGACGTAGCCATGGAATCCTGTGAATTTGTGATTGCTTTCTTTCTTCTTTGACTTTTCCAGAGCAATGAGCCTATAATGTTTGGAGTTGGCTCTCCCTTCACTCAACATGAGTGAAGTTATTAGGCACATACACTGAACAGCCCACAAAAACACCTGAGACCAATGAGCCAATACTCACCGCCAGGTTCCACCAACTCACATCACATTTTATCAAGAAGCCCAACTTTAAGACAGAACACGTCTATATCTCCATTTCTCTACCATTGACTTGAAGCGTTTCAATCTGGACTTATAGAACAAATACGGAAACTACTTTAGATAATACTGCAGAGGGTGTGCTTCCATGATACAGGATTACTGACATGCGTGGATCTGTCTTTCAAATTCCAGATAAGAAATTAATTTAAGAAGGTCTTGAAGCAACTTCGGAATGAGTGGTGGAGGTTTGAGCTGTATTGCCATATTTGGGGTTTTGATTCCAAATGCATTGAATGTTATAGTCATTGATTCAATCCTTCTCTGATTTCACAGCAAAGGAAAGACACAAGTCCAGTAAACCAGGAAAGGGCTCGTCCGGGATTTGAACCCGGGACCTCTCGCACCCAAAGCGAGAATCATACCCCTAGACCAACGAGCCAAAAGTTGGATTTTTTGCGTTTCGTGAGAGCACGCGGACAGCTGATGTAGCCATGGAATCCTGGGAATTTGTGATTGCTTTCTTTCTTCTTTGACTTTTCCAGAGCAATGAGCCTATATTGTTTGGAGTTGGCTCTCCCTTCACTCAACATGAGTGAAGTTATTAGGCACATACACTGAACAGCCCACAAAAACACCTGAGACCAATGAGCCAATACTCACCGTCAGGTTCCACCAACTCACATCACATTTTATCAAGAAGCCCAACTTTAAGACAGAACAGGTCTATATCTCCATTTCTCTACCATTGACTTGAAGCGTTTCAATCTGGACTTATAGAACAAATACGGAAACTGCTTTAGATAATACTGCAGAGGGTGTGCTTCCATGATACAGGATTACTGACATGCGTGGATCTGTCTTTCAAATTCCAGATAAGAAATTAATTTAAGAAGGTCTTGAAGCAACTTCGGAATGAGTGGTGGAGGTTTGAGCTGTATTGCCATATTTGGGGTTTTGATTCCAAATGCATTGAATGTTATAGTCATTGATTCAATCCTTCTCTGATTTCACAGCAAAGGAAAGACACAAGGCCAGTAAACCAAGAAAGGGCTCGTCCGGGATTTGAACCCGGGACCTCTCGCACCCAAAGCGAGAATCATACCCCTAGACCAACGAGTCAAAAGGTGGACTTTTTGCGTTTCGTGAGAGCACGTGGACATCTGACGTAGCCATGGAATCCTGGGAATTTGTGATTGCTTTCTTTCTTCTTTGACTTTTCCAGAGTAATGAGCCTATATTGTTTGGAGTTGGCTCTCCCTTCACTCAACGTGAGTGAAGTTATTAGGCACATACCCTGAAAAGCCCACAAAAACTCCTGAGACCAATGAGCCAATACTCACCGCCAGGTTCCACCAACTCACATCACATTTTATCAAGAAGCCCAACTTTAAGACAGAACAGGTCTATATCTCCATTTCTCTACCATTGACTTGAAGCGTTTCAATCTGGATTTATAGTACAATTACCAAAACTGCTTTAGATAATACTGCAGAGGGTGTGCTTCCATGATACAGGATTACTGACATGTGTGGATCTGTCTTTCAAATTCCAGATAAGAAATTAATTTAAGAAGGTCTTGAAGCAACTTCGGAATGAGTGGTGGAGGTTTGAGCTGTATTGCCATATTTGGGGTTTTGATTCCAAATGCATTCAATGTTATAGTCATTGATTCAATTCTTCTCTGATTTTACAGCAAAGGGAAGACACAAGGCCAGTAAACCAGGTAAGGGCTCGTCCGGGATTTGAACCCGGGACCTCCCGCACCCGAAGTGAGAATCATACCCCTAGACCAACGAGCCAAGATTTGCAACTTTAGACTTCATACGAGTGCCGCGGGCCACAGATAGCAAAAAGATACCCTCGGAAGGTACGTTCAATCATCGAATAGAAACATCCTACAACTTTCAGTTCAGCTCACTCAATGTCAGTGTTGCTTCCATTTTTTTTATTTCAAAGTTCTCTTATTCTAAAGTGGAGATTAGTTGCAAAAAGTATGTGTAAATCAATCTGTAACACTACAAATCCCAGCTGTGAGTGTAAACTTGTGGAGGGTCAACGTAAACTCCAAGTAAAAGTTGGGATAACGGTTTGTCTAGATAAAAATTGCATTGTAAAAGAAAAGAAGAGTTGTTCACTTAACTGTCAGTGGCTTTAATTTTGGGGATGTTCAGTCTATGTCCTCAATAACTTCACTCATGTTGAGTGAAAGGAGAGCCAAATGCTACAGCTCCAAACAATATAGTAAGACAGGACATTTTTGCAATTGTTATCAGCACTCTTAATTAACAATTTGGGAGAGCAAAGACAGACGCTTTTGAGATGAAGGAAGGTACCCAAAGTTAACCATGAAGCTTTCCGTATAGGTTTCTTAAGGGAGGAGGGCTCGCCCGGGATTTGAACCCGGGACCTCTCGCACCCTAAGCGAGAATCATACCCCTAGACCAACGAGCCAAAAAGTGGTCTTTTTGCGTTTCGTGAGAGCACGCGGACAGCTGACGTAGCCATGGAATCCTGGGAATTTGTGATTGCTTTCTTTCTTCTTTGACTTTTCCAGAGCAATGAGCCTATATTGTTTGGAGTTGGCTCTCCCTTCACTCAACATGAGTGAAGTTATTAGGCACATACACTGAACAGCCCACAAAAACACCTGAGACCAATGAGCCAATACTCACCGCCAGGTTCCACCAACTCACATCACATTTTATCAAGAAGCCCAACTTTAAGACAGAACAGGTCTATATCTCCATTTCCCTACCATTGACTTGAAGCGTTTCAATCTGGATTTATAGTACAAATACCAAAACTGCTTTAGATAATATTGCAGAGGGTGTGCTTCCATGATACAGGATTACTGACATGCGTGGATCTGTCTTTCAAATTCCAGATAAGAAATTAATTTAAGAAGGTCTTGAAGCAACTTCGGAATGAGTGGTGGAGGTTTGAGCTGTATTGCCATATTTGGGGTTTTGATTCCAAATGCATTCAATGTTATAGTCATTGATTCAATCCTTCTCTGATTTGACAGCAAAGGAAAGACACAAGGCCAGTAAACCAGGGAAGGGCTCGTCCGGGATTTGAACCCGGGACCTCTCGCACCCAAAGCGAGAATCATACCCCTAGACCAACGAGCCCAAAGGTGGACTTTTTGCGTTTCGTGATAGAGCGCGGACAGCTGACGTAGCCATGGAATCCTGGGAATTTGTGATTGCTTTCTTTCTTCTTTGACTTTTCCAGAGTAATGAGCCTATATTGTTTGGAGTTGGCTCTCCCTTCACTCAACATGAGTGAAGTTATTAGGCACATACCCTGAACAGCCCACAAAAACTCCTGAGACCAATGAGCCAATACTCACCGCCAGGTTCCACCAAGTCACATCACATTTTATCAAGAAGCCCAACTTTAAGACAGAACAGGTCTATATCTCCATTTCTCTACCATTGACTTGAAGCGTTTCAATCTGGATTTATAGTACAAATACCAAAACTGCTTTAGATAATACTGCAGAGGATGTGCTTCCATGATACAGGATTACTGACATGTGTGGATCTGTCTTTCAAATTCCAGATAAGAAATTAATTTAAGAAGGTCTTGAAGCAACTTCGGAATGAGTGGTGGAGGTTTGAGCTGTATTGCCATATTTGGGGTTTTGATTCCAAATGCATTCAATGTTATAGTCATTGATTCAATTCTTCTCTGATTTTACAGCAAAGGGAAGACACAAGGCCAGTAAACCAGGGAAGGGCTCGTCCGGGATTTGAACCCGGGACCTCCCGCACCCGAAGTGAGAATCATACCCCTAGACCAACGAGCCAAGATTTGCAACTTTAGACTTCATACGAGTGCCGCGGGCCACAGATAGCAAAAAGATACCCTCGGAAGGTACGTTCAATCATCGAATAGAAACATCCTACAACTTTCAGTTCAGCTCACTCAATGTCAGTGTTGCTTCCATTTTTTTTATTTCAAAGTTCTCTTATTCTAAAGTGGAGATTAGTTGCAAAAAGTATGTGTAAATCAATCTGTAACACTACAAATCCCAGCTGTGAGTGTAAACTTGTGGAGGGTCAACGTAAACTCCAAGTAAAAGCTGGGATAACGGTTTGTCTAGCTAAAAATTGCATTGTAAAAGAAAAGAAGAGTTGTTCACTTAACTGTCAGTGGCTTTAATGTTGGGGATGTTCAGTCTATGTCCTCAATAACTTCACTCATGTTGAGTGAAAGGAGAGCCAACTGCTACAGCTCCAAACAATATAGTAAGACAGGGCATTTTTGCAATTGTTATCAGCACTCTTAATTAACAATTTGGGAGAGCAAAGAGAGACGCTTTTGAGATTAATGGAAGGTACCCAAAGTTAACCATGAAGCTTTCCGTATAGGTTTCTTAAGGAAGGAGGGCTCGCCCGGGATTTGAACCCGGGACCTCTCGCACCCTAAGCGAGAATAATACCCCTAGACCAACGAGCCAAAAAGTGGACTTTTTGCGTTTCGTGAGAGCACGTGGACAGCTGACGTAGCCATGGAATCCTGGGAATTTGTGATTGCTTTCTTTCTTCTTTGACTTTTCCAGAGCAATAAGCCTATATTGTTTGGAGTTGGCTCTCCCTTCACTCAACGTGAGTGAAGTTATTAGGCACATACCCTGAACAGCCCACAAAAACTCCTGAGACCAATGAGCCAATACTCACCGCCAGGTTCCACCAACTCACATCACATTTTATCAAGAAGCCCAACTTTAAGACAGAACAGGTCTATATCTCCATTTCTCTACCATTGACTTGAAGCGTTTCAATCTGGATTTATAGTACAAATACCAAAACTGCTTTAGATAATACGGCAGAGGGTGTGCTTCCATGATACAGGATTACTGACATGCGTGGATCTGTCTTTCAAATTCCAGATAAGAAATTCATTTAAGAAGGTCTTGAAGCAACTTCGGAATGAGTGGTGGAGGTTTGAGCTGTATTGCCATATTTGGGGTTTTGATTCCAAATGCATTCAATGTTATAGTCATTGATTCAATCCTTCTCTGATTTGACAGCAAAGGAAAGACACAAGGCCAGTAAACCAAGAAAGGGCTCGTCCGGGATTTGAACCCGGGACCTCTCGCACCCAAAGCGAGAATCATACCCCTAGACCAACGAGCCAAAAGGTGGACTTTTTGCGTTTCGTGAGAGCGCGCGGACAGCTGACGTAGCCATGGAATCCTGGGAATTTGTGATTGCTTTCTTTCTTCTTTGACTTTTCCAGAGCAATGAGCCTATAATGTTTGGAGTTGGCTCTCCCTTCACTCAACATGAGTGAAGTTATTAGGCACATACACTGAACAGCCCACAAAAACACCTGAGACCAATGAGCCAATACTCACCGCCAGGTTCCACCAAGTCACATCACATTTTATCAAGAAGCCCAACTTTAAGACAGAACACGTCTATATCTCCATTTCTCTACCATTGACTTGAAGCGTTTCAATCTGGACTTATAGAACAAATACCAAAACTGCTTTAGATAATACTGCAGAGGGTGTGCTTCCATGATACAGGATTACTGACATGCGTGGATCTGTCTTTCAAATTCCAGATAAGAAATTAATTTAAGAAGGTCTTGAAGCAACTTCGGAATGAGTGGTGGAGGTTTGAGCTGTATTGCCATATTTGGGGTTTTGATTCCAAATGCATTCAATGTTATAGTCATTGATTCAATCCTTCTCTGATTTGACAG
Source organism: Odontesthes bonariensis (assembly GCF_027942865.1). Classification (NCBI taxonomy): domain Eukaryota; kingdom Metazoa; phylum Chordata; class Actinopteri; order Atheriniformes; family Atherinopsidae; genus Odontesthes; species Odontesthes bonariensis. The sequence continues at coordinate 30,680,730 of NC_134514.1, forward strand.
CAAAGGAAAGACACAAGGCCAGTAAACCAAGAAAGGGCTCGTCCGGGATTTGAACCCGGGACCTCTCGCACCCAAAGCGAGAATCATACCCCTAGACCAACGAGCCAAAAGGTGGACTTTTTGCGTTTCGTGATAGTGCGCGGACAGCTGACGTAGCCATGGAATCCTGGGAATTTGTGATTGCTTTCTTTCTTCTTTGACTTTTCCAGAGTAATGAGCCTATATTGTTTGGAGTTGGCTCTCCCTTCACTCAACGTGAGTGAAGTTATTAGGCACATACCCTGAACAACCCACAAAAACTCCTGAGACCAATGAGCCAATACTCACCGCCAGGTTCCACCAACTCACATCACATTTTATCAAGAAGCCCAACTTTAAGACAGAACAGGTCTATATCTCCATTTCTCTACCATTGACTTGAAGCGTTTCAATCTGGATTTATAGTACAAATACCAAAACTGCTTTAGATAATACTGCAGAGGGTGTGCTTCCATGATACAGGATTACTGACATGCGTGGATCTGTCTTTCAAATTCCAGATAAGAAATTAATTTAAGAAGGTCTTGAAGCAACATCGGAATGAGTGGTGGAGGTTTGAGCTGTATTGCCATATTTGGGGTTTTGATTCCAAATGCATTCAATGTTATAGTCATTGATTCAATCCTTCTCTGATTTGACAGCAAAGGAAAGACACAAGGCCAGTAAACCAGGGAAGGGCTCGTCCGGGATTTGAACCCGGGACCTCTCGCACCCAAAGCGAGAATCATACCCCTAGACCAACGAGCCCAAAGGTGGACTTTTTGCGTTTCGTGATAGAGCGCGGACAGCTGACGTAGCCATGGAATCCTGGGAATTTGTGATTGCTTTCTTTCTTCTTTGACTTTTCCAGAGTAATGAGCCTATATTGTTTGGAGTTGGCTCTCCCTTCACTCAACATGAGTGAAGTTATTAGGCACATACCCTGAACAACCCACAAAAACTCCTGAGACCAATGAGCCAATACTCACCGCCAGGTTCCACCAACTCACATCACATTTTATCAAGAAGCCCAACTTTAAGACAGAACAGGTCTATATCTCCATTTCTCTACCATTGACTTGAAGCGTTTCAATCTGGATTTATAGTACAAATACCAAAACTACTTTAGATAATACTGCAGAGGGTGTGCTTCCATGATACAGGATTACTGACATGTGTGGATCTGTCTTTCAAATTCCAGATAAGAAATTAATTTAAGAAGGTCTTGAAGCAACATCGGAATGAGTGGTGGAGGTTTGAGCTGTATTGCCATATTTGGGGTTTTGATTCCAAATGCATTGAATGTTATAGTCATTGATTCAATTCTTCTCTGATTTCACAGCAAAGGAAAGACACAAGGCCAGTAAACCAGGGAAGGGCTCGTCCGGGATTTGAACCCGGGACCTCCCGCACCCGAAGCGAGAATCATACCCCTAGACCAACGAGCCAAGATTTTCAACATTAGACTTCATACGAGTGCCGCGGGCCACAGATAGCAAAAAGATACCCTCGGAAGGTACGTTCGATCATCGAATAGAAACATCCTACAACTTTCAGTTCAGCTCACTCAATGTCAGTGTTGCTTCCATTTTTTAAATTTCAAAGTTCTCTTATTCTAAAGTGGAGATTAGTTGCCAAAAGTATGTGTAAATCAATCTGTAACACTACAAATCCCAACTGTGAGTGTAAACTTGTGGAGGGTCAACGTAAACTCCAAGTAAAAGCTGGGATAACGGTTTGTCTAGCTAAAAATTGCATTGTAAAAGAAAAGAAGAGTTTTTCACTTAACTGTCAGTGGCTTTAATTTTGGGGATGTTCAGTCTATGTCCTCAATAACTTCACTCATGTTGAGTGAAAGGAGAGCCAACTGCTACAGCTCCAAACAATATAGTAAGACAGGACATTTTTGCAATTGTTATCAGCACTCTTAATTAACAATTTGGGAGAGCAAAGAGAGACGCTTTTGAGATTAATGGAAGGTACCCAAAGTTAACCATGAAGCTTTCCGTATAGGTTTCTTAAGGAAGGAGGGCTCGCCCGGGATTTGAACCCGGGACCTCTCGCACCCTAAGCGAGAATAATACCCCTAGACCAACGAGCCAAAAAGTGGACTTTTTGCGTTTCGTGAGAGCACGTGGACAGCTGACGTAGCCATGGAATCCTGGGAATTTGTGATTGCTTTCTTTCTTCTTTGACTTTTCCAGAGCAATAAGCCTATATTGTTTGGAGTTGGCTCTCCCTTCACTCAACGTGAGTGAAGTTATTAGGCACATACCCTGAACAGCCCACAAAAACTCCTGAGACCAATGAGCCAATACTCACCGCCAGGTTCCACCAACTCACATCACATTTTATCAAGAAGCCCAACTTTAAGACAGAACAGGTCTATATCTCCATTTCTCTACCATTGACTTGAAGCGTTTCAATCTGGATTTATAGTACAAATACCAAAACTGCTTTAGATAATACGGCAGAGGGTGTGCTTCCATGATACAGGATTACTGACATGCGTGGATCTGTCTTTCAAATTCCAGATAAGAAATTCATTTAAGAAGGTCTTGAAGCAACTTCGGAATGAGTGGTGGAGGTTTGAGCTGTATTGCCATATTTGGGGTTTTGATTCCAAATGCATTCAATGTTATAGTCATTGATTCAATCCTTCTCTGATTTGACAGCAAAGGAAAGACACAAGGCCAGTAAACCAAGAAAGGGCTCGTCCGGGATTTGAACCCGGGACCTCTCGCACCCAAAGCGAGAATCATACCCCTAGACCAACGAGCCAAGAGGTGGACTTTTTGCGTTTCGTGAGAGCGCGCGGACAGCTGACGTAGCCATGGAATCCTGGGAATTTGTAATTGCTTTCTTTCTTTTTTGACTTTTCCAGAGTAATGAGCCTATATTGTTTGGAGTTGGCTCTCCCTTCACTCAACGGGAGTGAAGTTATTAGGCACATACCCTGAACAGCCCACAAAAACTCCTGAGACCAATGAGCCAATACTCACCGCCAGGTTCCACCAAGTCACATCACATTTTATCAAGAAGCCCAACTTTAAGACAGAACAGGTCTATATCTCCATTTCTCTACCATTGACTTGAAGCGTTTCAATCTGGATTTATAGTACAAATACCAAAACTGCTTTAGATAATACTGCAGAGGGTGTGCTTCCATGATACAGGATTACTGACATGCGTGGATCTGTCTTTCAAATTCCAGATAAGAAATTCATTTAAGAAGGTCTTGAAGCAACTTCGGAATGAGTGGTGGAGGTTTGAGCTGTATTGCCATATTTGGGGTTTTGATTCCAAATGCATTGAATGTTATAGTCATTGATTCAATCCTTCTCTGATTTGACAGCAAAGGAAAGACACAAGGCCAGTAAACCAGGAAAGGGCTCGTCCGGGATTTGAACCCGGGACCTCTCGCACCCAAAGCGAGAATCATACCCCTAGACCAACGAGCCCAAAGGTGGACTTTTTGCGTTTCGTGATAGTGCGCGGACAGCTGACGTAGCCATGGAATCCTGGGAATTTGTGATTGCTTTCTTTCTTCTTTGACTTTTCCAGAGTAATGAGCCTATATTGTTTGGAGTTGGCTCTCCCTTCACTCAACGTGAGTGAAGTTATTAGGCACATACCCTGAACAACCCACAAAAACTCCTGAGACCAATGAGCCAATACTCACCGCCAGGTTCCACCAACTCACATCACATTTTATCAAGAAGCCCAACTTTAAGACAGAACAGGTCTATATCTCCATTTCTCTACCATTGACTTGAAGCGTTTCAATCTGGATTTATAGTACAAATACCAAAACTGCTTTAGATAATACTGCAGAGGGTGTGCTTCCATGATACAGGATTACTGACATGTGTGGATCTGTCTTTCAAATTCCAGATAAGAAATTAATTTAAGAAGGTCTTGAAGCAACATCGGAATGAATGGTGGAGGTTTGAGCTGTATTGCCATATTTGGGATTTTGATTCCAAATGCATTGAATGTTATAGTCATTGATTCAATTCTTCTCTGATTTCACAGCAAAGGAAAGACACAAGGCCAGTAAACCAGGGAAGGGTTCGTCCGGGATTTGAACCCGGGACCTCCCGCACCCGAAGCGAGAATCATACCCCTAGACCAACGAGCCAAGATTTTCAACATTAGACTTCATACGAGTGCCGCGGGCCACAGATAGCAAAAAGATACCCTCGGAAGGTACGTTCGATCATCGAATAGAAACATCCTACAACTTTCAGTTCAGCTCACTCAATGTCAGTGTTGCTTCCATTTTTTAAATTTCAAAGTTCTCTTATTCTAAAGTGGAGATTAGTTGCCAAAAGTATGTGTAAATCAATCTGTAACACTACAAATCCCAACTGTGAGTGTAAACTTGTGGAGGGTCAACGTAAACTCCAAGTAAAAGCTGGGATAACGGTTTGTCTAGCTAAAAATTGCATTGTAAAAGAAAAGAAGAGTTTTTCACTTAACTGTCAGTGGCTTTAATTTTGGGGATGTTCAGTCTATGTCCTCAATAACTTCACTCATGTTGAGTGAAAGGAGAGCCAACTGCTACAGCTCCAAACAATATAGTAAGACAGGACATTTTTGCAATTGTTATCAGCACTCTTAATTAACAATTTGGGAGAGCAAAGAGAGACGCTTTTGAGATTAATGGAAGGTACCCAAAGTTAACCATGAAGCTTTCCGTATAGGTTTCTTAAGGAAGGAGGGCTCGCCCGGGATTTGAACCCGGGACCTCTCGCACCCTAAGCGAGAATAATACCCCTAGACCAACGAGCCAAAAAGTGGACTTTTTGTGTTTCGTGAGAGCACGTGGACAGCTGACGTAGCCATGGAATCCTGGGAATTTGTGATTGCTTTCTTTCTTCTTTGACTTTTCCAGAGCAATAAGCCTATATTGTTTGGAGTTGGCTCTCCCTTCACTCAACGTGAGTGAAGTTATTAGGCACATACCCTGAACAGCCCACAAAAACTCCTGAGACCAATGAGCCAATACTCACCGCCAGGTTCCACCAACTCACATCACATTTTATCAAGAAGCCCAACTTTAAGACAGAACAGGTCTATATCTCCATTTCTCTACCATTGACTTGAAGCGTTTCAATCTGGATTTATAGTACAAATACCAAAACTGCTTTAGATAATACGGCAGAGGGTGTGCTTCCATGATACAGGATTACTGACATGCGTGGATCTGTCTTTCAAATTCCAGATAAGAAATTCATTTAAGAAGGTCTTGAAGCAACTTCGGAATGAGTGGTGGAGGTTTGAGCTGTATTGCCATATTTGGGGTTTTGATTCCAAATGCATTCAATGTTATAGTCATTGATTCAATCCTTCTCTGATTTGACAGCAAAGGAAAGACACAAGGCCAGTAAACCAAGAAAGGGCTCGTCCGGGATTTGAACCCGGGACCTCTCGCACCCAAAGCGAGAATCATACCCCTAGACCAACGAGCCAAAAGGTGGACTTTTTGCGTTTCGTGAGAGCGCGCGGACAGCTGACGTAGCCATGGAATCCTGGGAATTTGTGATTGCTTTCTTTCTTCTTTGACTTTTCCAGAGCAATGAGCCTATAATGTTTGGAGTTGGCTCTCCCTTCACTCAACATGAGTGAAGTTATTAGGCACATACACTGAACAGCCCACAAAAACACCTGAGACCAATGAGCCAATACTCACCGCCAGGTTCCACCAAGTCACATCACATTTTATCAAGAAGCCCAACTTTAAGACAGAACACGTCTATATCTCCATTTCTCTACCATTGACTTGAAGCGTTTCAATCTGGACTTATAGAACAAATACCAAAACTGCTTTAGATAATACTGCAGAGGGTGTGCTTCCATGATACAGGATTACTGACATGCGTGGATCTGTCTTTCAAATTCCAGATAAGAAATTAATTTAAGAAGGTCTTGAAGCAACTTCGGAATGAGTGGTGGAGGTTTGAGCTGTATTGCCATATTTGGGGTTTTGATTCCAAATGCATTGAATGTTATAGTCATTGATTCAATCCTTCTCTGATTTGACAGCAAAGGAAAGACACAAGGCCAGTAAACTAGGAAAGGGCTCGTCCGGGATTTGAACCCGGGACCTCTCGCACCCAAAGCGAGAATCATACCCCTAGACCAACGAGCCCAAAGTTGGACTTTTTGCGTTTCGTGATAGTGCGCGGACAGCTGACGTAGCCATGGAATCCTGGGAATTTGTGATTGCTTTCTTTCTTCTTTGACTTTTCCAGAGTAATGAGCCTATATTGTTTGGAGTTGGCTCTCCCTTCACTCAACGTGAGTGAAGTTATTAGGCACATACCCTGAACAACCCACAAAAACTCCTGAGACCAATGAGCCAATACTCACCGCCAGGTTTCACCAACTCACATCACATTTTATCAAGAAGCCCAACTTTAAGACAGAACAGGTCTATATCTCCATTTCTCTACCATTGACTTGAAGCGTTTCAATCTGGATTTATAGTACAAATACCAAAACTGCTTTAGATAATACTGCAGAGGGTGTGCTTCCATGATACAGGATTACTGACATGTGTGGATCTGTCTTTCAAATTCCAGATAAGAAATTAATTTAAGAAGGTCTTGAAGCAACATCGGAATGAATGGTGGAGGTTTGAGCTGTATTGCCATATTTGGGATTTTGATTCCAAATGCATTCAATGTTATAGTCATTGATTCAATTCTTCTCTGATTTCACAGCAAAGGAAAGACACAAGGCCAGTAAACCAGGGAAGGGCTCGTCCGGGATTTGAACCCGGGACCTCCCGCACCCGAAGCGAGAATCATACCCCTAGACCAACGAGCCAAGATTTTCAACATTAGACTTCATACGAGTGCCGCGGGCCACAGATAGCAAAAAGATACCCTCGGAAGGTACGTTCGATCATCGAATAGAAACATCCTACAACTTTCAGTTCAGCTCACTCAATGTCAGTGTTGCTTCCATTTTTTAAATTTCAAAGTTCTCTTATTCTAAAGTGGAGATTAGTTGCCAAAAGTATGTGTAAATCAATCTGTAACACTACAAATCCCAACTGTGAGTGTAAACTTGTGGAGGGTCAACGTAAACTCCAAGTAAAAGCTGGGATAACGGTTTGTCTAGCTAAAAATTGCATTGTAAAAGAAAAGAAGAGTTTTTCACTTAACTGTCAGTGGCTTTAATTTTGGGGATGTTCAGTCTATGTCCTCAATAACTTCACTCATGTTGAGTGAAAGGAGAGCCAACTGCTACAGCTCCAAACAATATAGTAAGACAGGACATTTTTGCAATTGTTATCAGCACTCTTAATTAACAATTTGGGAGAGCAAAGAGAGACGCTTTTGAGATTAATGGAAGGTACCCAAAGTTAACCATGAAGCTTTCCGTATAGGTTTCTTAAGGAAGGAGGGCTCGCCCGGGATTTGAACCCGGGACCTCTCGCACCCTAAGCGAGAATAATACCCCTAGACCAACGAGCCAAAAAGTGGACTTTTTGCGTTTCGTGAGAGCACGTGGACAGCTGACGTAGCCATGGAATCCTGGGAATTTGTGATTGCTTTCTTTCTTCTTTGACTTTTCCAGAGCAATAAGCCTATATTGTTTGGAGTTGGCTCTCCCTTCACTCAACGTGAGTGAAGTTATTAGGCACATACCCTGAACAGCCCACAAAAACTCCTGAGACCAATGAGCCAATACTCACCGCCAGGTTCCACCAACTCACATCACATTTTATCAAGAAGCCCAACTTTAAGACAGAACAGGTCTATATCTCCATTTCTCTACCATTGACTTGAAGCGTTTCAATCTGGATTTATAGAACAAATACCAAAACTGCTTTAGATAATACTGCAGAGGGTGTGCTTCCATGATACAGGATTACTGACATGCGTGGATCTGTCTTTCAAATTCCAGATAAGAAATTAATTTAAGAAGGTCTTGAAGCAACTTCGGAATGAGTGGTGGAGGTTTGAGCTGTATTGCCATATTTGGGGTTTTGATTCCAAATGCATTCAATGTTATAGTCATTGATTCAATCCTTCTCTGATTTGACAGCAAAGGAAAGACACAAGGCCAGTAAACCAGGAAAGGGCTCGTCCGGGATTTGAACCCGGGACCTCTCGCACCCTAAGCAAGAATCATACCCCTAGACCAACGAGCCAAAAAGTGGACTTTTTGCGTTTCGTGAGAGCGCGCGGACAGCTGACGTAGCCATGGAATCCTGGGAATTTGTAATTGCTTTCTTTCTTTTTTGACTTTTCCAGAGTAATGAGCCTATATTGTTTGGAGTTGGCTCTCCCTTCACTCAACGGGAGTGAAGTTATTAGGCACATACCCTGAACAGCCCACAAAAACTCCTGAGACCAATGAGCCAATACTCACCGCCAGGTTCCACCAAGTCACATCACATTTTATCAAGAAGCCCAACTTTAAGACAGAACAGGTCTATATCTCCATTTCTCTACCATTGACTTGAAGCGTTTCAATCTGGATTTATAGTACAAATACCAAAACTGCTTTAGATAATACTGCAGAGGGTGTGCTTCCATGATACAGGATTACTGACATGTGTGGATCTGTCTTTCAAATTCCAGATAAGAAATTAATTTAAGAAGGTCTTGAAGCAACATCGGAATGAGTGGTGGAGGTTTGAGCTGTATTGCCATATTTGGGGTTTTGATTCCAAATGCATTGAATGTTATAGTCATTGATTCAATTCTTCTCTGATTTCACAGCAAAGGAAAGACACAAGGCCAGTAAACCAGGGAAGGGCTCGTCCGGGATTTGAACCCGGGACCTCCCGCACCCGAAGCAAGAATCATACCCCTAGACCAACGAGCCAAGATTTTCAACATTAGACTTCATACGAGTGCCGCGGGCCACAGATAGCAAAAAGATACCCTCGGAAGGTACGTTCGATCATCGAATAGAAACATCCTACAACTTTCAGTTCAGCTCACTCAATGTCAGTGTTGCTTCCATTTTTTTTATTTCAAAGTTCTCTTATTCTAAAGTGGAGATTAGTTGCCAAAAGTATGTGTAAATCAATCTGTAACACTACAAATCCCAACTGTGAGTGTAAACTTGTGGAGGGTCAACGTAAACTCCAAGTAAAAGCTGGGATAACGGTTTGTCTAGCTAAAAATTGCATTGTAAAAGAAAAGAAGAGTTTTTCACTTAACTGTCAGTGGCTTTAATTTTGGGGATGTTCAGTTTATGTCCTCAATAACTTCACTCATGTTGAGTGAAAGGAGAGCCAACTGCTACAGCTCCAAACAATATAGTAAGACAGGACATTTTTGCAATTGTTATCAGCACTCTTAATTAACAATTTGGGAGAGCAAAGAGAGACGCTTTTGAGATGAAGGAAGGTACCCAAAGTTAACCATCAAGCTTTCCGTATAGGTTTCTTAAGGGAGGAGGGCTCGCCCGGGATTTGAACCCGAGACCTCTCGCACCCTAAGCGAGAATCATACCCCTAGACCAACGAGCCAAAAAGTGGACTTTTTGCGTTTCGTGAGAGCACGTGGACAGCTGACGTAGCCATGGAATCCTGGGAATTTGTGATTGCTTTCTTTCTTCTTTGACTTTTCCAGAGCAATAAGCCTATATTGTTTGGAGTTGGCTCTCCCTTCACTCAACGTGAGTGAAGTTATTAGGCACATACCCTGAACAGCCCACAAAAACTCCTGAGACCAATGAGCCAATACTCACCGCCAGGTTCCACCAACTCACATCACATTTTATCAAGAAGCCCAACTTTAAGACAGAACAGGTCTATATCTCCATTTCTCTACCATTGACTTGAAGCGTTTCAATCTGGATTTATAGTACAAATACCAAAACTGCTTTAGATAATACTGCAGAGGGTGTGCTTCCATGATACAGGATTACTGACATGTGTGGATCTGTCTTTCAAATTCCAGTTAAGAAATTAATTTAAGAAGGTCTTGAAGCAACATCGGAATGAGTGGTGGAGGTTTGAGCTGTATTGCCAAATTTGGGGTTTTGATTCCAAATGCATTGAATGTTATAGTCATTGATTCAATTCTTCTCTGATTTCACAGCAAAGGAAAGACACAAGGCCAGTAAACCAGGGAAGGGCTCGTTCGGGATTTGAACCCGGGACATCCCACACCCGAAGCAAGAATCATACCCCTAGACCAACGAGCCAAGATTTGCAACTTTAGACTTCATACGAGTGCCGCGGGCCACAGATAGCAAAAAGATACCCTCGGAAGGTACATTCGATCATCGAATAGAAACATCATACAACTTTCAGTTCAGCTCACTCAATGTCAGTGTTGCTTCCATTTTTTTTTATTTCAAAGTTCTCTTATTCTAAAGTGGAGATTAGTTGCCAAAAGTATGTGTAAATCAATCTGTAACACTACAAATCCCAGCTGTGAGTGTAAACTTGTGGAGGGTCTACGTAAACTCCAAGTAAAAGCTGGGATAACGGTTTGTCTAGCTAAAAATTGCATTGTAAAAGAAAAGAAGAGTTGTTCACTTAACTGTCAGTGGCTTTAATGTTGGGGATGTTCAGTCTATGTCCTCAATAACTTCACTCATGTTGAGTGAAAGGAGAGCCAACTGCTACAGCTCCAAACAATATAGTAAGACAGGGCATTTTTGCAATTGTTATCAGCACTCTTAATTAACAATTTGGGAGAGCAAAGAGAGACGCATTTGAGATGAAGGAAGGTACCCAAAGTTAACCATCAAGCTTTCCGTATAGGTTTCTTAAAGGAGGAGGGCTCGCCCGGGATTTGAACCCGGGACCTCTCGCACCCTAAGCGAGAATCATACCCCTAGACCAACGAGCCAAAAAGTGGACTTTTTACGTTTCGTGAGAGCACGCCGACAGCTGACGTAGCCATGGAATCCTGGGAATTTGTGATTGCTTTCTTTCTTCTTTGACTTTTCCAGAGCAATGAGCCTATATTGTTTGGAGTTGGCTCTCCCTTCACTCAACGTGAGTGAAGTTATTAGGCACATACACTGAACAGCCCACAAAAACACCTGAGACCAATGAGCCAATACTCACCGCCAGGTTCCACCAAGTCACATCACATTTTATCAAGAAGCCCAACTTTAAGACAGAACAGGTCTATATCTCCATTTCTCTACCATTGACTTGAAGCGTTTCAATCTGGACTTATAGAACAAATACGGAAACTGCTTTAGATAATACTGCAGAGGGTGTGCTTCCATGATACAGGATTACTGACATGCGTGGATCTGTCTTTCAAATTCCAGATAAGAAATTAATTTAAGAAGGTCTTGAAGCAACTTCGGAATGAGTGGTGGAGGTTTGAGCTGTATTGCCATATTTGGGGTTTTGATTCCAAATGCATTGAATGTTATAGTCATTGATTCAATCCTTCTCTGATTTGACAGCAAAGGAAAGACACAAGGCCAGTAAACCAGGAAAGGGCTCGTCCGGGATTTGAACCCGGGACCTCTCGCACCCTAAGCAAGAATCATACCCCTAGACCAACGAGCCAAAAAGTGGACTTTTTGCGTTTCGTGAGAGCGCGCGGACAGCTGACGTAGCCATGGAATCCTGGGAATTTGTAATTGCTTTCTTTCTTTTTTGACTTTTCCAGAGTAATGAGCCTATATTGTTTGGAGTTGGCTCTCCCTTCACTCAACGGGAGTGAAGTTATTAGGCACATACCCTGAACAGCCCACAAAAACTCCTGAGACCAATGAGCCAATACTCACCGCCAGGTTCCACCAAGTCACATCACATTTTATCAAGAAGCCCAACTTTAAGACAGAACAGGTCTATATCTCCATTTCTCTACCATTGACTTGAAGCGTTTCAATCTGGATTTATAGTACAATTACCAAAACTGCTTTAGATAATACTGCAGAGGGTGTGCTTCCATGATACAGGATTACTGACATGTGTGGATCTGTCTTTCAAATTCCAGATAAGAAATTAATTTAAGAAGGTCTTGAAGCAACATCGGAATGAGTGGTGGAGGTTTGAGCTGTATTGCCATATTTGGGGTTTTGATTCCAAATGCATTCAATGTTATAGTCATTGATTCAATTCTTCTCTGATTTCACAGCAAAGGGAAGACACAAGGCCAGTAAACCAGGTAAGGGCTTGTCCGGGATTTGAACCCGGGACCTCCCGCACCCGAAGTGAGAATCATACCCCTAGACCAACGAGCCAAGATTTGCAACTTTAGACTTCATACGAGTGCCGCGGGCCACAGATAGCAAAAAGATACCCTCGGAAGGTACGTTCAATCATCGAATAGAAACATCCTACAACTTTCAGTTCAGCTCACTCAATGTCAGTGTTGCTTCCATTTTTTTTATTTCAAAGTTCTCTTATTCTAAAGTGGAGATTAGTTGCAAAAAGTATGTGTAAATCAATCTGTAACACTACAAATCCCAGCTGTGAGTGTAAACTTGTGGAGGGTCAACGTAAACTCCAAGTAAAAGTTGGGATAACGGTTTGTCTAGATAAAAATTGCATTGTAAAAGAAAAGAAGAGTTGTTCACTTAACTGTCAGTGGCTTTAATTTTGGGGATGTTCAGTCTATGTCCTCAATAACTTCACTCATGTTGAGTGAAAGGAGAGCCAAATGCTACAGCTCCAAACAATATAGTAAGACAGGACATTTTTGCAATTGTTATCAGCACTCTTAATTAACAATTTGGGAGAGCAAAGACAGACGCTTTTGAGATGAAGGAAGGTACCCAAAGTTAACCATGAAGCTTTCCGTATAGGTTTCTTAAGGGAGGAGGGCTCGCCCGGGATTTGAACCCGGGACCTCTCGCACCCTAAGCGAGAATCATACCCCTAGACCAACGAGCCAAAAAGTGGTCTTTTTGCGTTTCGTGAGAGCACGCGGACAGCTGACGTAGCCATGGAATCCTGGGAATTTGTGATTGCTTTCTTTCTTCTTTGACTTTTCCAGAGCAATGAGCCTATATTGTTTGGAGTTGGCTCTCCCTTCACTCAACATGAGTGAAGTTATTAGGCACATACACTGAACAGCCCACAAAAACACCTGAGACCAATGAGCCAATACTCACCGCCAGGTTCCACCAACTCACATCACATTTTATCAAGAAGCCCAACTTTAAGACAGAACAGGTCTATATCTCCATTTCTCTACCATTGACTTGAAGCGTTTCAATCTGGATTTATAGTACAAATACCAAAACTGCTTTAGATAATATTGCAGAGGGTGTGCTTCCATGATACAGGATTACTGACATGCGTGGATCTGTCTTTCAAATTCCAGATAAGAAATTAATTTAAGAAGGTCTTGAAGCAACTTCGGAATGAGTGGTGGAGGTTTGAGCTGTATTGCCATATTTGGGGTTTTGATTCCAAATGCATTCAATGTTATAGTCATTGATTCAATCCTTCTCTGATTTGACAGCAAAGGAAAGACACAAGGCCAGTAAACCAGGGAAGGGCTCGTCCGGGATTTGAACCCGGGACCTCTCGCACCCAAAGCGAGAATCATACCCCTAGACCAACGAGCCCAAAGGTGGACTTTTTGCGTTTCGTGATAGAGCGTGGACAGCTGACGTAGCCATGGAATCCTGGGAATTTGTGATTGCTTTCTTTCTTCTTTGACTTTTCCAGAGTAATGAGCCTATATTGTTTGGAGTTGGCTCTCCCTTCACTCAACATGAGTGAAGTTATTAGGCACATACCCTGAACAACCCACAAAAACTCCTGAGACCAATGAGCCAATACTCACCGCCAGGTTCCACCAACTCACATCACATTTTATCAAGAAGCCCAACTTTAAGACAGAACAGGTCTATATCTCCATTTCTCTACCATTGACTTGAAGCGTTTCAATCTGGATTTATAGTACAAATACCAAAACTACTTTAGATAATACTGCAGAGGGTGTGCTTCCATGATACAGGATTACTGACATGTGTGGATCTGTCTTTCAAATTCCAGATAAGAAATTAATTTAAGAAGGTCTTGAAGCAACATCGGAATGAGTGGTGGAGGTTTGAGCTGTATTGCCATATTTGGGGTTTTGATTCCAAATGCATTCAATGTTATAGTCATTGATTCAATTCTTCTCTGATTTCACAGCAAAGGAAAGACACAAGGCCAGTAAACCAGGGAAGGGCTTGTTCGGGATTTGAACCCGGGACCTCCCGCACCCGAAGCGAGAATCATACCCCTAGACCAACGAGCCAAGATTTGCAACTTTAGACTTCATACGAGTGCCGCGGGCCACAGATAGCAAAAAGATACCCTCGGAAGGTACGTTCGATCATCGAATAGAAACATCCTACAACTTTCAGTTCAGCTCACTCAATGTCAGTGTTGCTTCCATTTTTTTTTATTTCAAAGTTCTCTTATTCTAAAGTGGAGATTAGTTGACAAAAGTATGTGTAAATCAATCTGTAACACTACAAATCCCAGCTGTGAGTGTAAACTTGTGGAGGGTCAACGTAAACTCCAAGTAAAAGCTGGGATAACGGTTTGTCTAGCTAAAAATTGCATTGTAAAAGAAAAGAAGAGTTGTTCACTTAACTGTCAGTGGCTTTAATGTTGGGGATGTTCAGTCTATGTCCTCAATAACTTCACTCATGTTGAGTGAAAGGAGAGCCAACTGCTACAGCTCCAAACAATATAGTAAGACAGGGCATTTTTGCAATTGTTATCAGCACTCTTAATTAACAATTTGGGAGAGCAAAGAGAGACGCTTTTGAGATTAATGGAAGGTACCCAAAGTTAACCATGAAGCTTTCCGTATAGGTTTCTTAAGGAAGGAGGGCTCGCCCGGGATTTGAACCCGGGACCTCTCGCACCCTAAGCGAGAATAATACCCCTAGACCAACGAGCCAAAAAGTGGACTTTTTGCGTTTCGTGAGAGCACGTGGACAGCTGACGTAGCCATGGAATCCTGGGAATTTGTGATTGCTTTCTTTCTTCTTTGACTTTTCCAGAGCAATAAGCCTATATTGTTTGGAGTTGGCTCTCCCTTCACTCAACGTGAGTGAAGTTATTAGGCACATACCCTGAACAGCCCACAAAAACTCCTGAGACCAATGAGCCAATACTCACCGCCAGGTTCCACCAACTCACATCACATTTTATCAAGAAGCCCAACTTTAAGACAGAACAGGTCTATATCTCCATTTCTCTACCATTGACTTGAAGCGTTTCAATCTGGATTTATAGTACAAATACCAAAACTGCTTTAGATAATACGGCAGAGGGTGTGCTTCCATGATACAGGATTACTGACATGCGTGGATCTGTCTTTCAAATTCCAGATAAGAAATTCATTTAAGAAGGTCTTGAAGCAACTTCGGAATGAGTGGTGGAGGTTTGAGCTGTATTGCCATATTTGGGGTTTTGATTCCAAATGCATTCAATGTAATAGTCATTGATTCAATCCTTCTCTGATTTGACAGCAAAGGAAAGACACAAGGCCAGTAAACCAAGAAAGGGCTCGTCCGGGATTTGAACCCGGGACCTCTCGCACCCAAAGCGAGAATCATACCCCTAGACCAACGAGCCAAAAGGTGGACTTTTTGCGTTTCGTGAGAGCGCGCGGACAGCTGACGTAGCCATGGAATCCTGGGAATTTGTGATTGCTTTCTTTCTTCTTTGACTTTTCCAGAGCAATGAGCCTATAATGTTTGGAGTTGGCTCTCCCTTCACTCAACATGAGTGAAGTTATTAGGCACATACACTGAACAGCCCACAAAAACACCTGAGACCAATGAGCCAATACTCACCGCCAGGTTCCACCAAGTCACATCACATTTTATCAAGAAGCCCAACTTTAAGACAGAACACGTCTATATCTCCATTTCTCTACCATTGACTTGAAGCGTTTCAATCTGGACTTATAGAACAAATACCAAAACTGCTTTAGATAATACTGCAGAGGGTGTGCTTCCATGATACAGGATTACTGACATGCGTGGATCTGTCTTTCAAATTCCAGATAAGAAATTAATTTAAGAAGGTCTTGAAGCAACTTCGGAATGAGTGGTGGAGGTTTGAGCTGTATTGCCATATTTGGGGTTTTGATTCCAAATGCATTGAATGTTATAGTCATTGATTCAATCCTTCTCTGATTTGACAGCAAAGGAAAGACACAAGGCCAGTAAACCAGGAAAGGGCTCGTCCGGGATTTGAACCCGGGACCTCTCGCACCCAAAGCGAGAATCATACCCCTAGACCAACGAGCCCAAAGGTGGACTTTTTGCGTTTCGTGATAGTGCGCGGACAGCTGACGTAGCCATGGAATCCTGGGAATTTGTGATTGCTTTCTTTCTTCTTTGACTTTTCCAGAGTAATGAGCCTATATTGTTTGGAGTTGGCTCTCCCTTCACTCAACGTGAGTGAAGTTATTAGGCACATACCCTGAACAACCCACAAAAACTCCTGAGACCAATGAGCCAATACTCACCGCCAGGTTCCACCAAGTCACATCACATTTTATCAAGAAGCCCAACTTTAAGACAGAACAGGTCTATATCTCCATTTCTCTACCATTGACTTGAAGCGTTTCAATCTGGATTTATAGTACAAATACCAAAACTGCTTTAGATAATACTGCAGAGGGTGTGCTTCCATGATACAGGATTACTGACATGTGTGGATCTGTCTTTCAAATTCCAGATAAGAAATTAATTTAAGAAGGTCTTGAAGCAACATCGGAATGAATGGTGGAGGTTTGAGCTGTATTGCCATATTTGGGATTTTGATTCCAAATGCATTGAATGTTATAGTCATTGATTCAATTCTTCTCTGATTTCACAGCAAAGGAAAGACACAAGGCCAGTAAACCAGGGAAGGGCTCGTCCGGGATTTGAACCCGGGACCTCCCGCACCCGAAGCGAGAATCATACCCCTAGACCAACGAGCCAAGATTTTCAACATTAGACTTCATACGAGTGCCGCGGGCCACAGATAGCAAAAAGATACCCTCGGAAGGTACGTTCGATCATCGAATAGAAACATCCTACAACTTTCAGTTCAGCTCACTCAATGTCAGTGTTGCTTCCATTTTTTAAATTTCAAAGTTCTCTTATTCTAAAGTGGAGATTAGTTGCCAAAAGTATGTGTAAATCAATCTGTAACACTACAAATCCCAACTGTGAGTGTAAACTTGTGGAGGGTCAACGTAAACTCCAAGTAAAAGCTGGGATAACGGTTTGTCTAGCTAAAAATTGCATTGTAAAAGAAAAGAAGAGTTTTTCACTTAACTGTCAGTGGCTTTAATTTTGGGGATGTTCAGTCTATGTCCTCAATAACTTCACTCATGTTGAGTGAAAGGAGAGCCAACTGCTACAGCTCCAAACAATATAGTAAGACAGGACATTTTTGCAATTGTTATCAGCACTCTTAATTAACAATTTGGGAGAGCAAAGAGAGACGCTTTTGAGATTAATGGAAGGTACCCAAAGTTAACCATGAAGCTTTCCGTATAGGTTTCTTAAGGAAGGAGGGCTCGCCCGGGATTTGAACCCGGGACCTCTCGCACCCTAAGCGAGAATAATACCCCTAGACCAACGAGCCAAAAAGTGGACTTTTTGCGTTTCGTGAGAGCACGTGGACAGCTGACGTAGCCATGGAATCCTGGGAATTTGTGATTGCTTTCTTTCTTCTTTGACTTTTCCAGAGCAATAAGCCTATATTGTTTGGAGTTGGCTCTCCCTTCACTCAACGTGAGTGAAGTTATTAGGCACATACCCTGAACAGCCCACAAAAACTCCTGAGACCAATGAGCCAATACTCACCGCCAGGTTCCACCAACTCACATCACATTTTATCAAGAAGCCCAACTTTAAGACAGAACAGGTCTATATCTCCATTTCTCTACCATTGACTTGAAGCGTTTCAATCTGGATTTATAGTACAAATACCAAAACTGCTTTAGATAATACGGCAGAGGGTGTGCTTCCATGATACAGGATTACTGACATGCGTGGATCTGTCTTTCAAATTCCAGATAAGAAATTCATTTAAGAAGGTCTTGAAGCAACTTCGGAATGAGTGGTGGAGGTTTGAGCTGTATTGCCATATTTGGGGTTTTGATTCCAAATGCATTCAATGTTATAGTCATTGATTCAATCCTTCTCTGATTTGACAGCAAAGGAAAGACACAAGGCCAGTAAACCAAGAAAGGGCTCGTCCGGGATTTGAACCCGGGACCTCTCGCACCCAAAGCGAGAATCATACCCCTAGACCAACGAGCCAAAAGGTGGACTTTTTGCGTTTCGTGAGAGCGCGCGGACAGCTGACGTAGCCATGGAATCCTGGGAATTTGTGATTGCTTTCTTTCTTCTTTGACTTTTCCAGAGCAATGAGCCTATAATGTTTGGAGTTGGCTCTCCCTTCACTCAACATGAGTGAAGTTATTAGGCACATACACTGAACAGCCCACAAAAACACCTGAGACCAATGAGCCAATACTCACCGCCAGGTTCCACCAAGTCACATCACATTTTATCAAGAAGCCCAACTTTAAGACAGAACACGTCTATATCTCCATTTCTCTACCATTGACTTGAAGCGTTTCAATCTGGACTTATAGAACAAATACCAAAACTGCTTTAGATAATACTGCAGAGGGTGTGCTTCCATGATACAGGATTACTGACATGCGTGGATCTGTCTTTCAAATTCCAGATAAGAAATTAATTTAAGAAGGTCTTGAAGCAACTTCGGAATGAGTGGTGGAGGTTTGAGCTGTATTGCCATATTTGGGGTTTTGATTCCAAATGCATTGAATGTTATAGTCATTGATTCAATCCTTCTCTGATTTGACAGCAAAGGAAAGACACAAGGCCAGTAAACCAGGAAAGGGCTCGTCCGGGATTTGAACCCGGGACCTCTCGCACCCTAAGCAAGAATCATACCCCTAGACCAACGAGCCAAAAAGTGGACTTTTTGCGTTTCGTGAGAGCGCGCGGACAGCTGACGTAGCCATGGAATCCTGGGAATTTGTAATTGCTTTCTTTCTTTTTTTACTTTTCCAGAGTAATGAGCCTATATTGTTTGGAGTTGGCTCTCCCTTCACTCAACGGGAGTGAAGTTATTAGGCACATACCCTGAACAGCCCACAAAAACTCCTGAGACCAATGAGCCAATACTCACCGCCAGGTTCCACCAAGTCACATCACATTTTATCAAGAAGCCCAACTTTAAGACAGAACAGGTCTATATCTCCATTTCTCTACCATTGACTTGAAGCGTTTCAATCTGGATTTATAGTACAAATACCAAAACTGCTTTAGATAATACTGCAGAGGGTGTGCTTCCATGATACAGGATTACTGACATGTGTGGATCTGTCTTTCAAATTCCAGATAAGAAATTAATTTAAGAAGGTCTTGAAGCAACTTCGGAATGAGTGGTGGAGGTTTGAGCTGTATTGCCATATTTGGGGTTTTGATTCCAAATGCATTCAATGTTATAGTCATTGATTCAATTCTTCTCTGATTTCACAGCAAAGGAAAGACACAAGGCCAGTAAACCAGGGAAGGGCTCGTCCGGGATTTGAACCCGGGACCTCCCGCACCCGAAGCGAGAATCATACCCCTAGACCAACGAGCCAAGATTTTCAACATTAGACTTCATACGAGTGCCGCGGGCCACAGATAGCAAAAAGATACCCTCGGAAGGTACGTTCGATCATCGAATAGAAACATCCTACAACTTTCAGTTCAGCTCACTCAATGTCAGTGTTGCTTCCATTTTTTAAATTTCAAAGTTCTCTTATTCTAAAGTGGAGATTAGTTGCCAAAAGTATGTGTAAATCAATCTGTAACACTACAAATCCCAACTGTGAGTGTAAACTTGTGGAGGGTCAACGTAAACTCCAAGTAAAAGCTGGGATAACGGTTTGTCTAGCTAAAAATTGCATTGTAAAAGAAAAGAAGAGTTTTTCACTTAACTGTCAGTGGCTTTAATTTTGGGGATGTTCAGTCTATGTCCTCAATAACTTCACTCATGTTGAGTGAAAGGAGAGCCAACTGCTACAGCTCCAAACAATATAGTAAGACAGGACATTTTTGCAATTGTTATCAGCACTCTTAATTAACAATTTGGGAGAGCAAAGAGAGACGCTTTTGAGATTAATGGAAGGTACCCAAAGTTAACCATGAAGCTTTCCGTATAGGTTTCTTAAGGAAGGAGGGCTCGCCCGGGATTTGAACCCGGGACCTCTCGCACCCTAAGCGAGAATAATACCCCTAGACCAACGAGCCAAAAAGTGGACTTTTTGCGTTTTGTGAGAGCACGTGGACAGCTGACGTAGCCATGGAATCCTGGGAATTTGTGATTGCTTTCTTTCTTCTTTGACTTTTCCAGAGCAATAAGCCTATATTGTTTGGAGTTGGCTCTCCCTTCACTCAACGTGAGTGAAGTTATTAGGCACATACCCTGAACAGCCCACAAAAACTCCTGAGACCAATGAGCCAATACTCACCGCCAGGTTCCACCAACTCACATCACATTTTATCAAGAAGCCCAACTTTAAGACAGAACAGGTCTATATCTCCATTTCTCTACCATTGACTTGAAGCGTTTCAATCTGGATTTATAGTACAAATACCAAAACTGCTTTAGATAATACGGCAGAGGGTGTGCTTCCATGATACAGGATTACTGACATGCGTGGATCTGTCTTTCAAATTCCAGATAAGAAATTCATTTAAGAAGGTCTTGAAGCAACTTCGGAATGAGTGGTGGAGGTTTGAGCTGTATTGCCATATTTGGGGTTTTGATTCCAAATGCATTCAATGTAATAGTCATTGATTCAATCCTTCTCTGATTTGACAGCAAAGGAAAGACACAAGGCCAGTAAACCAAGAAAGGGCTCGTCCGGGATTTGAACCCGGGACCTCTCGCACCCAAAGCGAGAATCATACCCCTAGACCAACGAGCCAAAAGGTGGACTTTTTGCGTTTCGTGAGAGCGCGCGGACAGCTGACGTAGCCATGGAATCCTGGGAATTTGTGATTGCTTTCTTTCTTCTTTGACTTTTCCAGAGCAATGAGCCTATAATGTTTGGAGTTGGCTCTCCCTTCACTCAACATGAGTGAAGTTATTAGGCACATACACTGAACAGCCCACAAAAACACCTGAGACCAATGAGCCAATACTCACCGCCAGGTTCCACCAAGTCACATCACATTTTATCAAGAAGCCCAACTTTAAGACAGAACACGTCTATATCTCCATTTCTCTACCATTGACTTGAAGCGTTTCAATCTGGACTTATAGAACAAATACCAAAACTGCTTTAGATAATACTGCAGAGGGTGTGCTTCCATGATACAGGATTACTGACATGCGTGGATCTGTCTTTCAAATTCCAGATAAGAAATTAATTTAAGAAGGTCTTGAAGCAACTTCGGAATGAGTGGTGGAGGTTTGAGCTGTATTGCCATATTTGGGGTTTTGATTCCAAATGCATTGAATGTTATAGTCATTGATTCAATCCTTCTCTGATTTGACAGCAAAGGAAAGACACAAGGCCAGTAAACCAGGAAAGGGCTCGTCCGGGATTTGAACCCGGGACCTCTCGCACCCAAAGCGAGAATCATACCCCTAGACCAACGAGCCCAAAGGTGGACTTTTTGCGTTTCGTGATAGTGCGCGGACAGCTGACGTAGCCATGGAATCCTGGGAATTTGTGATTGCTTTCTTTCTTCTTTGACTTTTCCAGAGTAATGAGCCTATATTGTTTGGAGTTGGCTCTCCCTTCACTCAACGTGAGTGAAGTTATTAGGCACATACCCTGAACAACCCACAAAAACTCCTGAGACCAATGAGCCAATACTCACCGCCAGGTTCCACCAAGTCACATCACATTTTATCAAGAAGCCCAACTTTAAGACAGAACAGGTCTATATCTCCATTTCTCTACCATTGACTTGAAGCGTTTCAATCTGGATTTATAGTACAAATACCAAAACTGCTTTAGATAATACTGCAGAGGGTGTGCTTCCATGATACAGGATTACTGACATGTGTGGATCTGTCTTTCAAATTCCAGATAAGAAATTAATTTAAGAAGGTCTTGAAGCAACATCGGAATGAATGGTGGAGGTTTGAGCTGTATTGCCATATTTGGGATTTTGATTCCAAATGCATTGAATGTTATAGTCATTGATTCAATTCTTCTCTGATTTCACAGCAAAGGAAAGACACAAGGCCAGTAAACCAGGGAAGGGCTCGTCCGGGATTTGAACCCGGGACCTCCCGCACCCGAAGCGAGAATCATACCCCTAGACCAACGAGCCAAGATTTTCAACATTAGACTTCATACGAGTGCCGCGGGCCACAGATAGCAAAAAGATACCCTCGGAAGGTACGTTCGATCATCGAATAGAAACATCCTACAACTTTCAGTTCAGCTCACTCAATGTCAGTGTTGCTTCCATTTTTTAAATTTCAAAGTTCTCTTATTCTAAAGTGGAGATTAGTTGCCAAAAGTATGTGTAAATCAATCTGTAACACTACAAATCCCAACTGTGAGTGTAAACTTGTGGAGGGTCAACGTAAACTCCAAGTAAAAGCTGGGATAACGGTTTGTCTAGCTAAAAATTGCATTGTAAAAGAAAAGAAGAGTTTTTCACTTAACTGTCAGTGGCTTTAATTTTGGGGATGTTCAGTCTATGTCCTCAATAACTTCACTCATGTTGAGTGAAAGGAGAGCCAACTGCTACAGCTCCAAACAATATAGTAAGACAGGACATTTTTGCAATTGTTATCAGCACTCTTAATTAACAATTTGGGAGAGCAAAGAGAGACGCTTTTGAGATTAATGGAAGGTACCCAAAGTTAACCATGAAGCTTTCCGTATAGGTTTCTTAAGGAAGGAGGGCTCGCCCGGGATTTGAACCCGGGACCTCTCGCACCCTAAGCGAGAATAATACCCCTAGACCAACGAGCCAAAAAGTGGACTTTTTGCGTTTCGTGAGAGCACGTGGACAGCTGACGTAGCCATGGAATCCTGGGAATTTGTGATTGCTTTCTTTCTTCTTTGACTTTTCCAGAGCAATAAGCCTATATTGTTTGGAGTTGGCTCTCCCTTCACTCAACGTGAGTGAAGTTATTAGGCACATACCCTGAACAGCCCACAAAAACTCCTGAGACCAATGAGCCAATACTCACCGCCAGGTTCCACCAACTCACATCACATTTTATCAAGAAGCCCAACTTTAAGACAGAACAGGTCTATATCTCCATTTCTCTACCATTGACTTGAAGCGTTTCAATCTGGATTTATAGTACAAATACCAAAACTGCTTTAGATAATACGGCAGAGGGTGTGCTTCCATGATACAGGATTACTGACATGCGTGGATCTGTCTTTCAAATTCCAGATAAGAAATTCATTTAAGAAGGTCTTGAAGCAACTTCGGAATGAGTGGTGGAGGTTTGAGCTGTATTGCCATATTTGGGGTTTTGATTCCAAATGCATTCAATGTTATAGTCATTGATTCAATCCTTCTCTGATTTGACAGCAAAGGAAAGACACAAGGCCAGTAAACCAAGAAAGGGCTCGTCCGGGATTTGAACCCGGGACCTCTCGCACCCAAAGCGAGAATCATACCCCTAGACCAACGAGCCAAAAGGTGGACTTTTTGCGTTTCGTGAGAGCGCGCGGACAGCTGACGTAGCCATGGAATCCTGGGAATTTGTGATTGCTTTCTTTCTTCTTTGACTTTTCCAGAGCAATGAGCCTATAATGTTTGGAGTTGGCTCTCCCTTCACTCAACATGAGTGAAGTTATTAGGCACATACACTGAACAGCCCACAAAAACACCTGAGACCAATGAGCCAATACTCACCGCCAGGTTCCACCAAGTCACATCACATTTTATCAAGAAGCCCAACTTTAAGACAGAACACGTCTATATCTCCATTTCTCTACCATTGACTTGAAGCGTTTCAATCTGGACTTATAGAACAAATACCAAAACTGCTTTAGATAATACTGCAGAGGGTGTGCTTCCATGATACAGGATTACTGACATGCGTGGATCTGTCTTTCAAATTCCAGATAAGAAATTAATTTAAGAAGGTCTTGAAGCAACTTCGGAATGAGTGGTGGAGGTTTGAGCTGTATTGCCATATTTGGGGTTTTGATTCCAAATGCATTGAATGTTATAGTCATTGATTCAATCCTTCTCTGATTTGACAGCAAAGGAAAGACACAAGGCCAGTAAACCAGGAAAGGGCTCGTACGGGATTTGAACCCGGGACCTCTCGCACCCTAAGCAAGAATCATACCCCTAGACCAACGAGCCAAAAAGTGGACTTTTTGCGTTTCGTGAGAGCGCGCGGACAGCTGACGTAGCCATGGAATCCTGGGAATTTGTAATTGCTTTCTTTCTTTTTTGACTTTTCCAGAGTAATGAGCCTATATTGTTTGGAGTTGGCTCTCCCTTCACTCAACGGGAGTGAAGTTATTAGGCACATACCCTGAACAGCCCACAAAAACTCCTGAGACCAATGAGCCAATACTCACCGCCAGGTTCCACCAAGTCACATCACATTTTATCAAGAAGCCCAACTTTAAGACAGAACAGGTCTATATCTCCATTTCTCTACCATTGACTTGAAGCGTTTCAATCTGGATTTATAGTACAAATACCAAAACTGCTTTAGATAATACTGCAGAGGGTGTGCTTCCATGATACAGGATTACTGACATGTGTGGATCTGTCTTTCAAATTCCAGATAAGAAATTAATTTAAGAAGGTCTTGAAGCAACTTCGGAATGAGTGGTGGAGGTTTGAGCTGTATTGCCATATTTGGGGTTTTGATTCCAAATGCATTCAATGTTATAGTCATTGATTCAATTCTTCTCTGATTTCACAGCAAAGGAAAGACACAAGGCCAGTAAACCAGGGAAGGGCTCGTCCGGGATTTGAACCCGGGACCTCCCGCACCCGAAGCGAGAATCATACCCCTAGACCAACGAGCCAAGATTTTCAACATTAGACTTCATACGAGTGCCGCGGGCCACAGATAGCAAAAAGATACCCTCGGAAGGTACGTTCGATCATCGAATAGAAACATCCTACAACTTTCAGTTCAGCTCACTCAATGTCAGTGTTGCTTCCATTTTTTAAAT
Source organism: Odontesthes bonariensis (assembly GCF_027942865.1). Lineage (NCBI taxonomy): Eukaryota > Metazoa > Chordata > Actinopteri > Atheriniformes > Atherinopsidae > Odontesthes > Odontesthes bonariensis. The sequence continues at coordinate 30,705,875 of NC_134514.1, forward strand.
TTCAAAGTTCTCTTATTCTAAAGTGGAGATTAGTTGCCAAAAGTATGTGTAAATCAATCTGTAACACTACAAATCCCAACTGTGAGTGTAAACTTGTGGAGGGTCAACGTAAACTCCAAGTAAAAGCTGGGATAACGGTTTGTCTAGCTAAAAATTGCATTGTAAAAGAAAAGAAGAGTTTTTCACTTAACTGTCAGTGGCTTTAATTTTGGGGATGTTCAGTCTATGTCCTCAATAACTTCACTCATGTTGAGTGAAAGGAGAGCCAACTGCTACAGCTCCAAACAATATAGTAAGACAGGACATTTTTGCAATTGTTATCAGCACTCTTAATTAACAATTTGGGAGAGCAAAGAGAGACGCTTTTGAGATTAATGGAAGGTACCCAAAGTTAACCATGAAGCTTTCCGTATAGGTTTCTTAAGGAAGGAGGGCTCGCCCGGGATTTGAACCCGGGACCTCTCGCACCCTAAGCGAGAATAATACCCCTAGACCAACGAGCCAAAAAGTGGACTTTTTGCGTTTTGTGAGAGCACGTGGACAGCTGACGTAGCCATGGAATCCTGGGAATTTGTGATTGCTTTCTTTCTTCTTTGACTTTTCCAGAGCAATAAGCCTATATTGTTTGGAGTTGGCTCTCCCTTCACTCAACGTGAGTGAAGTTATTAGGCACATACCCTGAACAGCCCACAAAAACTCCTGAGACCAATGAGCCAATACTCACCGCCAGGTTCCACCAACTCACATCACATTTTATCAAGAAGCCCAACTTTAAGACAGAACAGGTCTATATCTCCATTTCTCTACCATTGACTTGAAGCGTTTCAATCTGGATTTATAGTACAAATACCAAAACTGCTTTAGATAATACGGCAGAGGGTGTGCTTCCATGATACAGGATTACTGACATGCGTGGATCTGTCTTTCAAATTCCAGATAAGAAATTCATTTAAGAAGGTCTTGAAGCAACTTCGGAATGAGTGGTGGAGGTTTGAGCTGTATTGCCATATTTGGGGTTTTGATTCCAAATGCATTCAATGTTATAGTCATTGATTCAATCCTTCTCTGATTTGACAGCAAAGGAAAGACACAAGGCCAGTAAACCAAGAAAGGGCTCGTCCGGGATTTGAACCCGGGACCTCTCGCACCCAAAGCGAGAATCATACCCCTAGACCAACGAGCCAAAAGGTGGACTTTTTGCGTTTCGTGAGAGCGCGCGGACAGCTGACGTAGCCATGGAATCCTGGGAATTTGTGATTGCTTTCTTTCTTCTTTGACTTTTCCAGAGCAATGAGCCTATAATGTTTGGAGTTGGCTCTCCCTTCACTCAACATGAGTGAAGTTATTAGGCACATACACTGAACAGCCCACAAAAACACCTGAGACCAATGAGCCAATACTCACCGCCAGGTTCCACCAAGTCACATCACATTTTATCAAGAAGCCCAACTTTAAGACAGAACACGTCTATATCTCCATTTCTCTACCATTGACTTGAAGCGTTTCAATCTGGACTTATAGAACAAATACCAAAACTGCTTTAGATAATACTGCAGAGGGTGTGCTTCCATGATACAGGATTACTGACATGCGTGGATCTGTCTTTCAAATTCCAGATAAGAAATTAATTTAAGAAGGTCTTGAAGCAACTTCGGAATGAGTGGTGGAGGTTTGAGCTGTATTGCCATATTTGGGGTTTTGATTCCAAATGCATTGAATGTTATAGTCATTGATTCAATCCTTCTCTGATTTGACAGCAAAGGAAAGACACAAGGCCAGTAAACCAGGAAAGGGCTCGTACGGGATTTGAACCCGGGACCTCTCGCACCCTAAGCAAGAATCATACCCCTAGACCAACGAGCCAAAAAGTGGACTTTTTGCGTTTCGTGAGAGCGCGCGGACAGCTGACGTAGCCATGGAATCCTGGGAATTTGTAATTGCTTTCTTTCTTTTTTGACTTTTCCAGAGTAATGAGCCTATATTGTTTGGAGTTGGCTCTCCCTTCACTCAACGGGAGTGAAGTTATTAGGCACATACCCTGAACAGCCCACAAAAACTCCTGAGACCAATGAGCCAATACTCACCGCCAGGTTCCACCAAGTCACATCACATTTTATCAAGAAGCCCAACTTTAAGACAGAACAGGTCTATATCTCCATTTCTCTACCATTGACTTGAAGCGTTTCAATCTGGATTTATAGTACAAATACCAAAACTGCTTTAGATAATACTGCAGAGGGTGTGCTTCCATGATACAGGATTACTGACATGTGTGGATCTGTCTTTCAAATTCCAGATAAGAAATTAATTTAAGAAGGTCTTGAAGCAACTTCGGAATGAGTGGTGGAGGTTTGAGCTGTATTGCCATATTTGGGGTTTTGATTCCAAATGCATTCAATGTTATAGTCATTGATTCAATTCTTCTCTGATTTCACAGCAAAGGAAAGACACAAGGCCAGTAAACCAGGGAAGGGCTCGTCCGGGATTTGAACCCGGGACCTCCCGCACCCGAAGCGAGAATCATACCCCTAGACCAACGAGCCAAGATTTTCAACATTAGACTTCATACGAGTGCCGCGGGCCACAGATAGCAAAAAGATACCCTCGGAAGGTACGTTCGATCATCGAATAGAAACATCCTACAACTTTCAGTTCAGCTCACTCAATGTCAGTGTTGCTTCCATTTTTTAAATTTCAAAGTTCTCTTATTCTAAAGTGGAGATTAGTTGCCAAAAGTATGTGTAAATCAATCTGTAACACTACAAATCCCAACTGTGAGTGTAAACTTGTGGAGGGTCAACGTAAACTCCAAGTAAAAGCTGGGATAACGGTTTGTCTAGCTAAAAATTGCATTGTAAAAGAAAAGAAGAGTTTTTCACTTAACTGTCAGTGGCTTTAATTTTGGGGATGTTCAGTCTATGTCCTCAATAACTTCACTCATGTTGAGTGAAAGGAGAGCCAACTGCTACAGCTCCAAACAATATAGTAAGACAGGACATTTTTGCAATTGTTATCAGCACTCTTAATTAACAATTTGGGAGAGCAAAGAGAGACGCTTTTGAGATTAATGGAAGGTACCCAAAGTTAACCATGAAGCTTTCCGTATAGGTTTCTTAAGGAAGGAGGGCTCGCCCGGGATTTGAACCCGGGACCTCTCGCACCCTAAGCGAGAATAATACCCCTAGACCAACGAGCCAAAAAGTGGACTTTTTGCGTTTTGTGAGAGCACGTGGACAGCTGACGTAGCCATGGAATCCTGGGAATTTGTGATTGCTTTCTTTCTTCTTTGACTTTTCCAGAGCAATAAGCCTATATTGTTTGGAGTTGGCTCTCCCTTCACTCAACGTGAGTGAAGTTATTAGGCACATACCCTGAACAGCCCACAAAAACTCCTGAGACCAATGAGCCAATACTCACCGCCAGGTTCCACCAACTCACATCACATTTTATCAAGAAGCCCAACTTTAAGACAGAACAGGTCTATATCTCCATTTCTCTACCATTGACTTGAAGCGTTTCAATCTGGATTTATAGTACAAATACCAAAACTGCTTTAGATAATACGGCAGAGGGTGTGCTTCCATGATACAGGATTACTGACATGCGTGGATCTGTCTTTCAAATTCCAGATAAGAAATTCATTTAAGAAGGTCTTGAAGCAACTTCGGAATGAGTGGTGGAGGTTTGAGCTGTATTGCCATATTTGGGGTTTTGATTCCAAATGCATTCAATGTTATAGTCATTGATTCAATCCTTCTCTGATTTGACAGCAAAGGAAAGACACAAGGCCAGTAAACCAAGAAAGGGCTCGTCCGGGATTTGAACCCGGGACCTCTCGCACCCAAAGCGAGAATCATACCCCTAGACCAACGAGCCAAAAGGTGGACTTTTTGCGTTTCGTGAGAGCGCGCGGACAGCTGACGTAGCCATGGAATCCTGGGAATTTGTGATTGCTTTCTTTCTTCTTTGACTTTTCCAGAGCAATGAGCCTATAATGTTTGGAGTTGGCTCTCCCTTCACTCAACATGAGTGAAGTTATTAGGCACATACACTGAACAGCCCACAAAAACACCTGAGACCAATGAGCCAATACTCACCGCCAGGTTCCACCAAGTCACATCACATTTTATCAAGAAGCCCAACTTTAAGACAGAACACGTCTATATCTCCATTTCTCTACCATTGACTTGAAGCGTTTCAATCTGGACTTATAGAACAAATACCAAAACTGCTTTAGATAATACTGCAGAGGGTGTGCTTCCATGATACAGGATTACTGACATGCGTGGATCTGTCTTTCAAATTCCAGATAAGAAATTAATTTAAGAAGGTCTTGAAGCAACTTCGGAATGAGTGGTGGAGGTTTGAGCTGTATTGCCATATTTGGGGTTTTGATTCCAAATGCATTGAATGTTATAGTCATTGATTCAATCCTTCTCTGATTTGACAGCAAAGGAAAGACACAAGGCCAGTAAACCAGGAAAGGGCTCGTCCGGGATTTGAACCCGGGACCTCTCGCACCCTAAGCAAGAATCATACCCCTAGACCAACGAGCCAAAAAGTGGACTTTTTGCGTTTCGTGAGAGCGCGCGGACAGCTGACGTAGCCATGGAATCCTGGGAATTTGTAATTGCTTTCTTTCTTTTTTGACTTTTCCAGAGTAATGAGCCTATATTGTTTGGAGTTGGCTCTCCCTTCACTCAACGGGAGTGAAGTTATTAGGCACATACCCTGAACAGCCCACAAAAACTCCTGAGACCAATGAGCCAATACTCACCGCCAGGTTCCACCAAGTCACATCACATTTTATCAAGAAGCCCAACTTTAAGACAGAACAGGTCTATATCTCCATTTCTCTACCATTGACTTGAAGCGTTTCAATCTGGATTTATAGTACAAATACCAAAACTGCTTTAGATAATACTGCAGAGGGTGTGCTTCCATGATACAGGATTACTGACATGTGTGGATCTGTCTTTCAAATTCCAGATAAGAAATTAATTTAAGAAGGTCTTGAAGCAACATCGGAATGAGTGGTGGAGGTTTGAGCTGTATTGCCATATTTGGGGTTTTGATTCCAAATGCATTGAATGTTATAGTCATTGATTCAATTCTTCTCTGATTTCACAGCAAAGGAAAGACACAAGGCCAGTAAACCAGGGAAGGGCTCGTCCGGGATTTGAACCCGGGACCTCCCGCACCCGAAGCGAGAATCATACCCCTAGACCAACGAGCCAAGATTTTCAACATTAGACTTCATACGAGTGCCGCGGGCCACAGATAGCAAAAAGATACCCTCGGAAGGTACGTTCGATCATCGAATAGAAACATCCTACAACTTTCAGTTCAGCTCACTCAATGTCAGTGTTGCTTCCATTTTTTTTATTTCAAAGTTCTCTTATTCTAAAGTGGAGATTAGTTGCCAAAAGTATGTGTAAATCAATCTGTAACACTACAAATCCCAACTGTGAGTGTAAACTTGTGGAGGGTCAACGTAAACTCCAAGTAAAAGCTGGGATAACGGTTTGTCTAGCTAAAAATTGCATTGTAAAAGAAAAGAAGAGTTTTTCACTTAACTGTCAGTGGCTTTAATTTTGGGGATGTTCAGTTTATGTCCTCAATAACTTCACTCATGTTGAGTGAAAGGAGAGCCAACTGCTACAGCTCCAAACAATATAGTAAGACAGGACATTTTTGCAATTGTTATCAGCACTCTTAATTAACAATTTGGGAGAGCAAAGAGAGACGCTTTTGAGATGAAGGAAGGTACCCAAAGTTAACCATCAAGCTTTCCGTATAGGTTTCTTAAGGGAGGAGGGCTCGCCCGGGATTTGAACCCGGGACCTCTCGCACCCTAAGCGAGAATCATACCCCTAGACCAACGAGCCAAAAAGTGGACTTTTTGCGTTTCGTGAGAGCACGTGGACAGCTGACGTAGCCATGGAATCCTGGGAATTTGTGATTGCTTTCTTTCTTCTTTGACTTTTCCAGAGCAATAAGCCTATATTGTTTGGAGTTGGCTCTCCCTTCACTCAACGTGAGTGAAGTTATTAGGCACATACCCTGAACAGCCCACAAAAACTCCTGAGACCAATGAGCCAATACTCACCGCCAGGTTCCACCAACTCACATCACATTTTATCAAGAAGCCCAACTTTAAGACAGAACAGGTCTATATCTCCATTTCTCTACCATTGACTTGAAGCGTTTCAATCTGGATTTATAGTACAAATACCAAAACTGCTTTAGATAATACTGCAGAGGGTGTGCTTCCATGATACAGGATTACTGACATGTGTGGATCTGTCTTTCAAATTCCAGTTAAGAAATTAATTTAAGAAGGTCTTGAAGCAACATCGGAATGAGTGGTGGAGGTTTGAGCTGTATTGCCAAATTTGGGGTTTTGATTCCAAATGCATTGAATGTTATAGTCATTGATTCAATTCTTCTCTGATTTCACAGCAAAGGAAAGACACAAGGCCAGTAAACCAGGGAAGGGCTCGTTCGGGATTTGAACCCGGGACATCCCACACCCGAAGCAAGAATCATACCCCTAGACCAACGAGCCAAGATTTGCAACTTTAGACTTCATACGAGTGCCGCGGGCCACAGATAGCAAAAAGATACCCTCGGAAGGTACATTCGATCATCGAATAGAAACATCATACAACTTTCAGTTCAGCTCACTCAATGTCAGTGTTGCTTCCATTTTTTTTTATTTCAAAGTTCTCTTATTCTAAAGTGGAGATTAGTTGCCAAAAGTATGTGTAAATCAATCTGTAACACTACAAATCCCAGCTGTGAGTGTAAACTTGTGGAGGGTCTACGTAAACTCCAAGTAAAAGCTGGGATAACGGTTTGTCTAGCTAAAAATTGCATTGTAAAAGAAAAGAAGAGTTGTTCACTTAACTGTCAGTGGCTTTAATGTTGGGGATGTTCAGTCTATGTCCTCAATAACTTCACTCATGTTGAGTGAAAGGAGAGCCAACTGCTACAGCTCCAAACAATATAGTAAGACAGGGCATTTTTGCAATTGTTATCAGCACTCTTAATTAACAATTTGGGAGAGCAAAGAGAGACGCATTTGAGATGAAGGAAGGTACCCAAAGTTAACCATCAAGCTTTCCGTATAGGTTTCTTAAAGGAGGAGGGCTCGCCCGGGATTTGAACCCGGGACCTCTCGCACCCTAAGCGAGAATCATACCCCTAGACCAACGAGCCAAAAAGTGGACTTTTTACGTTTCGTGAGAGCACGCCGACAGCTGACGTAGCCATGGAATCCTGGGAATTTGTGATTGCTTTCTTTCTTCTTTGACTTTTCCAGAGCAATGAGCCTATATTGTTTGGAGTTGGCTCTCCCTTCACTCAACATGAGTGAAGTTATTAGGCACATACACTGAACAGCCCACAAAAACACCTGAGACCAATGAGCCAATACTCACCGCCAGGTTCCACCAAGTCACATCACATTTTATCAAGAAGCCCAACTTTAAGACAGAACAGGTCTATATCTCCATTTCTCTACCATTGACTTGAAGCGTTTCAATCTGGACTTATAGAACAAATACGGAAACTGCTTTAGATAATACTGCAGAGGGTGTGCTTCCATGATACAGGATTACTGACATGCGTGGATCTGTCTTTCAAATTCCAGATAAGAAATTAATTTAAGAAGGTCTTGAAGCAACTTCGGAATGAGTGGTGGAGGTTTGAGCTGTATTGCCATATTTGGGGTTTTGATTCCAAATGCATTGAATGTTATAGTCATTGATTCAATCCTTCTCTGATTTGACAGCAAAGGAAAGACACAAGGCCAGTAAACCAGGAAAGGGCTCGTCCGGGATTTGAACCCGGGACCTCTCGCACCCTAAGCAAGAATCATACCCCTAGACCAACGAGCCAAAAAGTGGACTTTTTGCGTTTCGTGAGAGCGCGCGGACAGCTGACGTAGCCATGGAATCCTGGGAATTTGTAATTGCTTTCTTTCTTTTTTGACTTTTCCAGAGTAATGAGCCTATATTGTTTGGAGTTGGCTCTCCCTTCACTCAACGGGAGTGAAGTTATTAGGCACATACCCTGAACAGCCCACAAAAACTCCTGAGACCAATGAGCCAATACTCACCGCCAGGTTCCACCAACTCACATCACATTTTATCAAGAAGCCCAACTTTAAGACAGAACAGGTCTATATCTCCATTTCTCTACCATTGACTTGAAGCGTTTCAATCTGGATTTATAGTACAAATACCAAAACTGCTTTAGATAATACTGCAGAGGGTGTGCTTCCATGATACAGGATTACTGACATGCGTGGATCTGTCTTTCAAATTCCAGATAAGAAATTAATTTAAGAAGGTCTTGAAGCAACTTCGGAATGAGTGGTGGAGGTTTGAGCTGTATTGCCATATTTGGGGTTTTGATTCCAAATGCATTGAATGTTATAGTCATTGATTCAATTCTTCTCTGATTTCACAGCAAAGGAAAGACACAAGGCCAGTAAACCAGGGAAGGGCTCGTCCGGGATTTGAACCCGGGACCTCCCGCACCCGAAGCGAGAATCATACCCCTAGACCAACGAGCCAAGATTTTCAACATTAGACTTCATACGAGTGCCGCGGGCCATAGATAGCAAAAAGATACCCTCGGAAGGTACGTTCGATCATCGAATAGAAACATCCTACAACTTTCAGTTCAGCTCACTCAATGTCAGTGTTGCTTCCATTTTTTTTATTTCAAAGTTCTCTTATTCTAAAGTGGAGATTAGTTGCCAAAAGTATGTGTAAATCAATCTGTAACACTACAAATCCCAACTGTGAGTGTAAACTTGTGGAGGGTCAACGTAAACTCCAAGTAAAAGCTGGGATAACGGTTTGTCTAGCTAAAAATTGCATTGTAAAAGAAAAGAAGAGTTTTTCACTTAACTGTCAGTGGCTTTAATTTTGGGGATGTTCAGTTTATGTCCTCAATAACTTCACTCATGTTGAGTGAAAGGAGAGCCAACTGCTACAGCTCCAAACAATATAGTAAGACAGGACATTTTTGCAATTGTTATCAGCACTCTTAATTAACAATTTGGGAGAGCAAAGAGAGACGCTTTTGAGATGAAGGAAGGTACCCAAAGTTAACCATCAAGCTTTCCGTATAGGTTTCTTAAGGGAGGAGGGCTCGCCCGGGATTTGAACCCGGGACCTCTCGCACCCTAAGCGAGAATCATACCCCTAGACCAACGAGCCAAAAAGTGGACTTTTTGCGTTTCGTGAGAGCACGTGGACAGCTGACGTAGCCATGGAATCCTGGGAATTTGTGATTGCTTTCTTTCTTCTTTGACTTTTCCAGAGCAATAAGCCTATATTGTTTGGAGTTGGCTCTCCCTTCACTCAACGTGAGTGAAGTTATTAGGCACATACCCTGAACAGCCCACAAAAACTCCTGAGACCAATGAGCCAATACTCACCGCCAGGTTCCACCAACTCACATCACATTTTATCAAGAAGCCCAACTTTAAGACAGAACAGGTCTATATCTCCATTTCTCTACCATTGACTTGAAGCGTTTCAATCTGGATTTATAGTACAAATACCAAAACTGCTTTAGATAATATGGCAGAGGGTGTGCTTCCATGATACAGGATTACTGACATGCGTGGATCTGTCTTTCAAATTCCAGATAAGAAATTAATTTAAGAAGGTCTTGAAGCAACTTCGGAATGAGTGGTGGAGGTTTGAGCTGTATTGCCATATTTGGGGTTTTGATTCCAAATGCATTGAATGTTATAGTCATTGATTCAATCCTTCTCTGATTTGACAGCAAAGGAAAGACACAAGGCCAGTAAACCAGGAAAGGGCTCGTCCGGGATTTGAACCCGGGACCTCTCGCACCCTAAGCAAGAATCATACCCCTAGACCAACGAGCCAAAAAGTGGACTTTTTGCGTTTCGTAAGAGCGCGCGGACAGCTGACGTAGCCATGGAATCCTGGGAATTTGTAATTGCTTTCTTTCTTTTTTGACTTTTCCAGAGTAATGAGCCTATATTGTTTGGAGTTGGCTCTCCCTTCACTCAACGGGAGTGAAGTTATTAGGCACATACCCTGAACAGCCCACAAAAACTCCTGAGACCAATGAGCCAATACTCACCACCAGGTTCCACCAACTCACATCACATTTTATCAAGAAGCCCAACTTTAAGACAGAACAGGTCTATATCTCCATTTCTCTACCATTGACTTGAAGCGTTTCAATCTGGATTTATAGTACAAATACCAAAACTGCTTTAGATAATACTGCAGAGGGTGTGCTTCCATGATACAGGATTACTGACATGTGTGGATCTGTCTTTCAAATTCCAGATAAGAAATTAATTTAAGAAGGTCTTGAAGCAACATCGGAATGAGTGGTGGAGGTTTGAGCTGTATTGCCATATTTGGGGTTTTGATTCCAAATGCATTGAATGTTATAGTCATTGATTCAATTCTTCTCTGATTTCACAGCAAAGGAAAGACACAAGGCCAGTAAACCAGGGAAGGGCTCGTCCGGGATTTGAACCCGGGACCTCCCTCACCCGAAGCGAGAATCATACCCCTAGACCAACGAGCCAAGATTTTCAACATTAGACTTCATACGAGTGCCGCGGGCCACAGATAGCAAAAAGATACCCTCGGAAGGTACGTTCGATCATCGAATAGAAACATCCTACAACTTTCAGTTCAGCTCACTCAATGTCAGTGTTGCTTCCATTTTTTTTATTTCAAAGTTCTCTTATTCTAAAGTGGAGATTAGTTGCCAAAAGTATGTGTAAATCAATCTGTAACACTACAAATCCCAACTGTGAGTGTAAACTTGTGGAGGGTCAACGTAAACTCCAAGTAAAAGCTGGGATAACGGTTTGTCTAGCTAAAAATTGCATTGTAAAAGAAAAGAAGAGTTTTTCACTTAACTGTCAGTGGCTTTAATTTTGGGGATGTTCAGTTTATGTCCTCAATAACTTCACTCATGTTGAGTGAAAGGAGAGCCAACTGCTACAGCTCCAAACAATATAGTAAGACAGGACATTTTTGCAATTGTTATCAGCACTCTTAATTAACAATTTGGGAGAGCAAAGAGAGACGCTTTTGAGATGAAGGAAGGTACCCAAAGTTAACCATCAAGCTTTCCGTATAGGTTTCTTAAGGGAGGAGGGCTCGCCCGGGATTTGAACCCGGGACCTCTCGCACCCTAAGCGAGAATCATACCCCTAGACCAACGAGCCAAAAAGTGGACTTTTTGCGTTTCGTGAGAGCACGTGGACAGCTGACGTAGCCATGGAATCCTGGGAATTTGTGATTGCTTTCTTTCTTCTTTGACTTTTCCAGAGCAATAAGCCTATATTGTTTGGAGTTGGCTCTCCCTTCACTCAACGTGAGTGAAGTTATTAGGCACATACCCTGAACAGCCCACAAAAACTCCTGAGACCAATGAGCCAATACTCACCGCCAGGTTCCACCAACTCACATCACATTTTATCAAGAAGCCCAACTTTAAGACAGAACAGGTCTATATCTCCATTTCTCTACCATTGACTTGAAGCGTTTCAATCTGGATTTATAGTACAAATACCAAAACTGCTTTAGATAATACTGCAGAGGGTGTGCTTCCATGATACAGGATTACTGACATGTGTGGATCTGTCTTTCAAATTCCAGTTAAGAAATTAATTTAAGAAGGTCTTGAAGCAACATCGGAATGAGTGGTGGAGGTTTGAGCTGTATTGCCATATTTGGGGTTTTGATTCCAAATGCATTGAATGTTATAGTCATTGATTCAATTCTTCTCTGATTTCACAGCAAAGGAAAGACACAAGGCCAGTAAACCAGGGAAGGGCTCGTTCGGGATTTGAACCCGGGACCTCCCGCACCCGAAGCGAGAATCATACCCCTAGACCAACGAGCCAAGATTTGCAACATTAGACTTCATACGAGTGCCGCGGGCCACAGATAGCAAAAAGATACCCTCGGAAGGTACGTTCGATCATCGAATAGAAACATCCTACAACTTTCAGTTCAGCTCACTCAATGTCAGTGTTGCTTCCATTTTTTTTATTTCAAAGTTCTCTTATTCTAAAGTGGAGATTAGTTGCCAAAAGTATGTGTAAATCAATCTGTAACACTACAAATCCCAGCTGTGAGTGTAAACTTGTGGAGGGTCAACGTAAACTCCAAGTAAAAGCTGGGATAACGGTTTGTCTAGCTAAAAATTGCATTGTAAAAGAAAAGAAGAGTTGTTCACTTAACTGTCAGTGGCTTTAATGTTGGGGATGTTCAGTCTATGTCCTCAATAACTTCACTCATGTTGAGTGAAAGGAGAGCCAACTGCTACAGCTCCAAACAATATAGTAAGACAGGGCATTTTTGCAATTGTTATCAGCACTCTTAATTAACAATTTGGGAGAGCAAAGAGAGACGCTTTTGAGATGAAGGAAGGTACCCAAAGTTAACCATCAAGCTTTCCGTATAGGTTTCTTAAAGGAGGAGGGCTCGCCCAGGATTTGAACCCGGGACCTCTCGCACCCTAAGCGAGAATCATACCCCTAGACCAACGAGCCAAAAAGTGGACTTTTTGCGTTTCGTGAGAGCACGCCGACAGCTGACGTAGCCATGGAATCCTGGGAATTTGTGATTGCTTTCTTTCTTCTTTGACTTTTCCAGAGCAATGAGCCTATAATGTTTGGAGTTGGCTCTCCCTTCACTCAACATGAGTGAAGTTATTAGGCACATACACTGAACAGCCCACAAAAACACCTGAGACCAATGAGCCCATACTCACCGCCAGGTTCCACCAACTCACATCACATTTTATCAAGAAGCCAAACTTTAAGACAGAACAGGTCTATATCTCCATTTCTCTACCATTGACTTGAAGCGTTTCAATCTGGATTTATAGTACAAATACCAAAACTGCTTTAGATAATACTGCAGAGGGTGTGCTTCCATGATACAGGATTACTGACATGCGTGGATCTGTCTTTCAAATTCCAGATAAGAAATTAATTTAAGAAGGTCTTGAAGCAACTTCGGAATGAGTGGTGGAGGTTTGAGCTGTATTGCCATATTTGGGGTTTTGATTCCAAATGCATTGAATGTTATAGTCATTGATTCAATCCTTCTCTGATTTGACAGCAAAGGAAAGACACAAGGCCAGTAAACCAGGGAAGGGCTCGTCCGGGATTTGAACCCGGGACCTCTCGCACCCAAAGCGAGAATCATACCCCTAGACCAACGAGCCCAAAGGTGGACTTTTTGCGTTTCGTGAGAGCGCGCGGACAGCTGACGTAGCCATGGAATCCTGGGAATTTGTGATTGCTTTCTTTCTTCTTTGACTTTTCCAGAGCAATGAGCCTATAATGTTTGGAGTTGGCTCTCCCTTCACTCAACATGAGTGAAGTTATTAGGCACATACACTGAACAGCCCACAAAAACACCTGAGACCAATGAGCCAATACTCACCGCCAGGTTCCACCAAGTCACATCACATTTTATCAAGAAGCCCAACTTTAAGACAGAACACGTCTATATCTCCATTTCTCTACCATTGACTTGAAGCGTTTCAATCTGGACTTATAGAACAAATACCAAAACTGCTTTAGATAATACTGCAGAGGGTGTGCTTCCATGATACAGGATTACTGACATGCGTGGATCTGTCTTTCAAATTCCAGATAAGAAATTAATTTAAGAAGGTCTTGAAGCAACTTCGGAATGAGTGGTGGAGGTTTGAGCAGTATTGCCATATTTGAGGTTTTGATTCCAAATGCATTGAATGTTATAGTCATTGATTCAATCCTTCTCTGATTTCACAGCAAAGGAAAGACACAAGGCCAGTAAACCAGGAAAGGGCTCGTCCGGGATTTGAACCCGGGATCTCTCGCACCCTAAGCGAGAATCATACCCCTAGACCAACGAGCCAAAAAGTGGACATTTTGCGTTTCGTGAGAGCACGCCGACAGCTGACGTAGCCATGGAATCCTGGGAATTTGTGATTGCTTTCTTTCTTCTTTGACTTTTCCAGAGCAATGAGCCTATAATGTTTGGAGTTGGCTCTCCCTTCACTCAACATGAGTGAAGTTATTAGGCACATACACTGAACAGCCCACAAAAACACCTGAGACCAATGAGCCAATACTCACCGCCAGGTTCCACCAACTCACATCACATTTTATCAAGAAGCCCAACTTTAAGACAGAACAGGTCTATATCTCCATTTCTCTACCATTGACTTGAAGCGTTTCAATCTGGATTTATAGTACAAATACCAAAACTGCTTTAGATAATACTGCAGAGGGTGTGCTTCCATGATACAGGATTACTGACATGCGTGGATCTGTCTTTCAAATTCCAGATAAGAAATTAATTTAAGAAGGTCTTGAAGCAACTTCGGAATGAGTGGTGGAGGTTTGAGCTGTATTGCCATATTTGGGGTTTTGATTCCAAATGCATTGAATGTTATAGTCATTGATTCAATCCTTCTCTGATTTGACAGCAAAGGAAAGACACAAGACCAGTAAACCAGGGAAGGGCTCGTCCGGGATTTGAACCCGGGACCTCTCGCACCCAAAGCGAGAATCATACCCCTAGACCAACGAGCCCAAAGGTGGACTTTTTGCGTTTCGTGATAGTGCGCGGACAGCTGACGTAGCCATGGAATCCTGGGAATTTGTGATTGCTTTCTTTCTTCTTTGACTTTTCCAGAGTAATGAGCCTATATTGTTTGGAGTTGGCTCTCCCTTCACTCAACGTGAGTGAAGTTATTAGGCACATACCCTGAACAACCCACAAAAACTCCTGAGACCAATGAGCCAATACTCACCGCCAGGTTCCACCAACTCACATCACATTTTATCAAGAAGCCCAACTTTAAGACAGAACAGGTCTATATCTCCATTTCTCTACCATTGACTTGAAGCGTTTCAATCTGGATTTATAGTACAAATACCAAAACTGCTTTAGATAATACTGCAGAGGGTGTGCTTCCATGATACAGGATTACTGACATGTGTGGATCTGTCTTTCAAATTCCAGATAAGAAATTAATTTAAGAAGGTCTTGAAGCAACATCGGAATGAATGGTGGAGGTTTGAGCTGTATTGCCATATTTGGGATTTTGATTCCAAATGCATTGAATGTTATAGTCATTGATTCAATTCTTCTCTGATTTCACAGCAAAGGAAAGACACAAGGCCAGTAAACCAGGGAAGGGCTCGTCCGGGATTTGAACCCGGGACCTCCCGCACCCGAAGCGAGAATCATACCCCTAGACCAACGAGCCAAGATTTTCAACATTAGACTTCATACGAGTGCCGCGGGCCACAGATAGCAAAAAGATACCCTCGGAAGGTACGTTCGATCATCGAATAGAAACATCCTACAACTTTCAGTTCAGCTCACTCAATGTCAGTGTTGCTTCCATTTTTTTTATTTCAAAGTTCTCTTATTCTAAAGTGGAGATTAGTTGCCAAAAGTATGTGTAAATCAATCTGTAACACTACAAATCCCAACTGTGAGTGTAAACTTGTGGAGGGTCAACGTAAACTCCAAGTAAAAGCTGGGATAACGGTTTGTCTAGCTAAAAATTGCATTGTAAAAGAAAAGAAGAGTTTTTCACTTAACTGTCAGTGGCTTTAATTTTGGGGATGTTCAGTTTATGTCCTCAATAACTTCACTCATGTTGAGTGAAAGGAGAGCCAACTGCTACAGCTCCAAACAATATAGTAAGACAGGACATTTTTGCAATTGTTATCAGCACTCTTAATTAACAATTTGGGAGAGCAAAGAGAGACGCTTTTGAGATGAAGGAAGGTACCCAAAGTTAACCATCAAGCTTTCCGTATGGGTTTCTTAAGGGAGGAGGGCTCGCCCGGGATTTGAACCCGGGACCTCTCGCACCCTAAGCGAGAATCATACCCCTAGACCAACGAGCCAAAAAGTGGACTTTTTGCGTTTCGTGAGAGCACGTGGACAGCTGACGTAGCCATGGAATCCTGGGAATTTGTGATTACTTTCTTTCTTCTTTGACTTTTCCAGAGCAATAAGCCTATATTGTTTGGAGTTGGCTCTCCCTTCACTCAACGTGAGTGAAGTTATTAGGCACATACCCTGAACAGCCCACAAAAACTCCTGAGACCAATGAGCCAATACTCACCGCCAGGTTCCACCAACTCACATCACATTTTATCAAGAAGCCCAACTTTAAGACAGAACAGGTCTATATCTCCATTTCTCTACCATTGACTTGAAGCGTTTCAATCTGGATTTATAGTACAAATACCAAAACTGCTTTAGATAATACTGCAGAGGGTGTGCTTCCATGATACAGGATTACTGACATGTGTGGATCTGTCTTTCAAATTCCAGATAAGAAATTAATTTAAGAAGGTCTTGAAGCAACTTCGGAATGAGTGGTGGAGGTTTGAGCTGTATTGCCATATTTGGGGTTTTGATTCCAAATGCATTCAATGTTATAGTCATTGATTCAATCCTTCTCTGATTTGACAGCAAAGGAAAGACACAAGGCCAGTAAACCAAGAAAGGGCTCGTCCGGGATTTGAACCCGGGACCTCTCGCACCCAAAGCGAGAATCATACCCCTAGACCAACGAGCCAAAAGGTGGACTTTTTGCGTTTCGTGAGAGCGCGCGGACAGCTGACGTAGCCATGGAATCCTGGGAATTTGTGATTGCTTTCTTTCTTCTTTGACTTTTCCAGAGCAATGAGCCTATAATGTTTGGAGTTGGCTCTCCCTTCACTCAACATGAGTGAAGTTATTAGGCACATACACTGAACAGCCCACAAAAACACCTGAGACCAATGAGCCAATACTCACCGCCAGGTTCCACCAAGTCACATCACATTTTATCAAGAAGCCCAACTTTAAGACAGAACACGTCTATATCTCCATTTCTCTACCATTGACTTGAAGCGTTTCAATCTGGACTTATAGAACAAATACCAAAACTGCTTTAGATAATACTGCAGAGGGTGTGCTTCCATGATACAGGATTACTGACATGCGTGGATCTGTCTTTCAAATTCCAGATAAGAAATTAATTTAAGAAGGTCTTGAAGCAACTTCGGAATGAGTGGTGGAGGTTTGAGCTGTATTGCCATATTTGGGGTTTTGATTCCAAATGCATTGAATGTTATAGTCATTGATTCAATCCTTCTCTGATTTCACAGCAAAGGAAAGACACAAGGCCAGTAAACCAGGAAAGGGCTCGTCCGGGATTTGAACCCGGGACCTCTCGCACCCTAAGCAAGAATCATACCCCTAGACCAACGAGCCAAAAAGTGGACTTTTTGCGTTTCGTGAGAGCGCGCGGACAGCTGACGTAGCCATGGAATCCTGGGAATTTGTAATTGCTTTCTTTCTTTTTTGACTTTTCCAGAGTAATGAGCCTATATTGTTTGGAGTTGGCTCTCCCTTCACTCAACGGGAGTGAAGTTATTAGGCACATACCCTGAACAGCCCACAAAAACTCCTGAGACCAATGAGCCAATACTCACCGCCAGGTTCCACCAACTCACATCACATTTTATCAAGAAGCCCAACTTTAAGACAGAACAGGTCTATATCTCCATTTCTCTACCATTGACTTGAAGCGTTTCAATCTGGATTTATAGTACAAATACCAAAACTACTTTAGATAATACTGCAGAGGGTGTGCTTCCATGATACAGGATTACTGACATGTGTGGATCTGTCTTTCAAATTCCAGATAAGAAATTAATTTAAGAACGTCTTGAAGCAACATCGGAATGAGTGGTGGAGGTTTGAGCTGTATTGCCATATTTGGGGTTTTGATTCCAAATGCATTCAATGTTATAGTCATTGATTCAATCCTTCTCTGATTTGACAGCAAAGGAAAGACACAAGGCCAGTAAACCAAGAAAGGGCTCGTCCGGGATTTGAACCCGGGACCTCTCGCACCCAAAGCGAGAATCATACCCCTAGACCAACGAGCCAAAAGGTGGACTTTTTGCGTTTCGTGAGAGCGCGCGGACAGCTGACGTAGCCATGGAATCCTGGGAATTTGTGATTGCTTTCTTTCTTCTTTGACTTTTCCAGAGCAATGAGCCTATAATGTTTGGAGTTGGCTCTCCCTTCACTCAACATGAGTGAAGTTATTAGGCACATACACTGAACAGCCCACAAAAACACCTGAGACCAATGAGCCAATACTCACCGCCAGGTTCCACCAAGTCACATCACATTTTATCAAGAAGCCCAACTTTAAGACAGAACACGTCTATATCTCCATTTCTCTACCATTGACTTGAAGCGTTTCAATCTGGACTTATAGAACAAATACCAAAACTGCTTTAGATAATACTGCAGAGGGTGTGCTTCCATGATACAGGATTACTGACATGCGTGGATCTGTCTTTCAAATTCCAGATAAGAAATTAATTTAAGAAGGTCTTGAAGCAACTTCGGAATGAGTGGTGGAGGTTTGAGCTGTATTGCCATATTTGGGGTTTTGATTCCAAATGCATTGAATGTTATAGTCATTGATTCAATCCTTCTCTGATTTCACAGCAAAGGAAAGACACAAGGCCAGTAAAC